>NC_085051.1:33964186-34241686 GCF_963662255.1 Cinclus cinclus
CACACTTTGACAGGTGTCCACAAGAAGAGGAAGAGGGCAGAAAATCTTCAGAAATGCTTTACTTTCATGTTTCTCTAAAACTTATGGAAGACTTTAAAATCACAAATTTTACCAAAAACTACTCATGTCTTTAAGAACACAGGGATACAAAAATCCTGTTGGTTCAATGCCTAATACAATTCTCTGTGGTCATTCACTGGAGATGTTAAGACTCCAAAGAGCTCAAATATTTAGAAAATTTCAAAAATGAAGATATTTTTGCATAAGATATGATGCCTATTAGTTCTAAATTTCATAATTTTCAGGGTTTTTTTGGAAGCTAAGCTGGAGTTCTTCCAGCAGTATTTTGGGGGGACTCTGCTGTGCCCATTTTTTCATAAATAACTTAAGTATCTGCTAGATGTATCATAATGGGCTTCCACATATAAAAAGAATGGTAAATTTTAAAATATGTGATTTTATTTAAAAAATACCTTCAAAATACATACCAGAGGTTCTAAAAAAATTAATATATACTGATATGTGTGAAAAAATTATTATATAGAGAGGGTAATGTTGGTGAGGAAGCAAAGCTTTCACTTTCTAAGGCATTAGCACTGATTCAAGTAATGAAATGCTCAAAAGGCAATATTATTTACACCCTGAAAAAATTACTCTGCAGCTGTGCATTTGCTCCTTAATCATTAAATTATATGACTAAAATCTGATCAATTCACTGAAAAATTCTTAGTTATAGTAAACGTATTTAAAATTATATCACTGTTTCAACATGTTTAGAGGAACAAGCTCTACTAGCAAATTAGTTCATGCAGCAATCATTGAGAGACTTTTTTCTTCTTTCTTACAAAAACTAACCTCTTTATTATCAGTGTTCCTACATGCAGAATCACTGTATTGTTTGATGGACCTATATTCAGAAATCCCACTTATTTAATTGCACTGGTGTGGTCACTTTGGTATTTTTTCATCTTACTCATGACTGCAACCTATGTCTCTTTTCATCTGTATTGTACTGTGTTCCTTTGTTATAGACTTATATGTTGCAGCAATTTTTTACCACACCCTGATGCAATGTTCTGGTGAAAATCAGAATATATAACTATAATTAAGGTAGGACATATACAATGTCTTATGATTTCATATTACATTAATGTTTCAGGCAATTAAACACTGTAGGCTTTTATTCATTTTTTATAAACATCAATATCCTAATTTTCTATAACTTCTAATTTTCTATAATTTTATATATCCCCAACTCTCACATATGCTTATCTTGAATCTTCTCATCTCAGGGTTCTGATATTTAAAAATGGTTTTTTTTGCTAACTTCTAAGACTTCAGAGATTTCACTAACACAATGTTTATAGACAACACCAATTCAACTGCCTTTGAATAACCATTTAATTAAAACTAAAAATAACATTTTTTCTGAAACCCTTATCAGGATGAATCTCTTTCAGGCAAAAGCCATTAATAATTTCATGTTAGGATAATGCTTGTCACAAGGATACAAGCTTGAATTAATATGCAGTGTTAAGATAAGTATTCAAAGAGAATCTGTTATCACCTGATAACCTACACAAGAAATTTGATGCATAGTAGAAACAAAAGAAATGGAATAGGGTGGAGAGAAGCACAAGCAGATTGTAACATGTGAAAACTAACCTAATCTTACTTCTTCTTCTGAAGTGTTAATAAATAATTCTAAAATTAATTTCTTGCATGGGTTTTACCAATCGCCCTTGTGGTAGTTTCATTCACATGTAGTGCTTTTTCTACTTTGCTTACATAGTAATCAAATAACCCACAATCAGTTGTTAGTCATCCTAATTGTACCACTGTGGCCTATTAGAGCTTTGTCACCAAACATTGGACAGTATTAGGATGTTATTTAGTCACGAAGAAAAAGTTCATGCTGCTCATTTAATTGACAGCTTAAAGCATAAATTTTGTATAGCTGGCTGCTGCATAGATATAAAAGGCCAAACTTATATTTCATTTCACACTATTGCCTTTGAATTTATTGTTTTCCTTTGTTGTCCTTGGGGAACCACTTTGAATGCAAGAAGCTACAGTTATAATAGTTAGAAAGAAATCAGTGGTTACAGGGGAGGTGATCAAACAGTAAATAAAATAACCATTCATAGCTGTTTTAGCAGTTTGCCTTTATGTGTGCTTGGAATTGCATCTCAATAAAGCACAAGTTAAGATTTAAAAACACACAATTTCAAAGGTAACATGCAAAACAACTTGACTCTTTTGCCAGATTCCACCCTGAGGGTAATGGCATGCTTCAAAATATCGCTTGGCTAGGCTTTTATTTCTGGCAAAAAATATCTTCCACAAAATTGTTCTGTTCTGCAGCATAGCAGCACTAATTTATAATCTGTGCTTCAGTAGCAAGAGGCTTTCTGTCTTTTCCTCTCCCATTTAACATTTATATTTACTTTATTCCCTCCCCACTTTCATTCTAGTTACTGCAGCAACTGCATTTAAAAAAAAAAAAAACAAGAAAAAACAGATCTTAAAGGACTGGAAAAGTAGCACCAGAAGAAAAGTTTTTCTGTGTGTCTGCTGATGACCTATGGGATATAATAATACAATGCTGAGCTCATACACTATATTTTCTACTTAGAGATCTCTTGGCAGCTTGCACAGAACAGAAAATGACTGATTGGATTTCATGGATGGGAAGGGAGGGTGGAAGCAGAAGTGAAAAAAATTTACATGCAAGGTATATACAAGATTAGCACAAAAAGAAAGCAGATCTCTTCATTTTCACATGCTCTAGACCAAAGTGTCTTCACATGTTATATTTGCAGTTTTCCTTAAAATGTATCAGTTACATACAGAATCCCCAGCAGTTCAGCAGAACAGAGGCAATCCACTAGCAAAGGTGAAAGATATGGTAAGGATAATCTGTCCACAAGGAATTGGAGTTAGAGCCATAATTCAGTGCATGTAGACTACTAAACATCTTAATTTGGCAATTATTTTCAGTCTTGTCAGTCTCTCTGGATTAAAAGTAGGAATGAAGCAGCCGGTGACTTCTCTACACACAGTTAATGTGTCATTCATTTCTTGAGTGTACCTTGGCTCCCTAACCATTCCGTTGTCACACATGTTCACTCTTCATTGTCACATGCAATACCATCATCTATGATTTTTTTTCAGGGTATTGTCATGAAAAATACAGCTTACCCTCAAGACCAAAGAAGTGATTGTGTGTAAAGTGAACATTAACTAATATGTAGCAAGGAGGAATCTAGGGTCACACAGACAGTTGCCGCTTCAAGGAAGCAGTAGAAGCAATTTAAGCTCCTGAGCAGCATTTTCTTTCTTATCAGCATAGCTCTTGCTGTTCCCCCCTCTTTTTTTTCCTCCACCCTTGTTACAGTTTATTTTACTCTTATTATATTGCTTGAAAGAGAACTATTGCACAATTTACACAAAAAAAAGTAAAAGGCAATAAGTAATTTGAGCAGTTTCAGTAGATTAATTACTTTTTCATAACCCATCTTATCTAACTAATTACAACTCATCACTTATGAATTTGAAAATATTACAAATCCACTCATTTAGAATTATGATCAGTTTCAGGTTTTCTCACGGTGCTGTATCTGTGATTCCTGCACTGATTTCTGATTGAGAAAATCAAGCTTCCATTATTGTCATAACTGTGTTTTCTTACCTGATTTTATTTGCCAACTTTTTCAAATCTAAGATATACCTTCTCCGTTATGTTATTCTATTAGCATTCTGCATAAAATACACTCTTCATTACTGCAGATAGCCAAGAATTATCTTCATATTATGTGAGTTGGCACCTGGGAATTTTAGTATGAACTAGTTTGGAGATTCTGGGAAGCAGCTTGCTCAATTCTCATCTTCCCTTATTTTTTGTTATTGGCAGTACATCTGCAAACTAAAAACTCTTTCTCTTCCTTTGTCTTCGATGCTTCTGGGCACTAGAATGCTAGAGGCACTTGTTTACAAGGCAGTGAGAATAGGGGCACAAATCCATTGTGATAGATGATGCAGGTTACTCTTCAGACTTCCCTGTTGTTTTATTGATTCACTGAACAGAAAGAATAATTCAAGTTTATGTTCTGTGTATTTGCTCTGGCCTTTCCAGAATTCTTCACTGTCCCCCAAGACTAAACAAAATCATTTTTTCTTTCTATCTATCCGCACAGTGACAGTGAAGTAACCATCAACTAATCAATTTTATTGCAAAACTAATTTTTGTTTTAAACAAACATCACCATATTTTGTTGACACAATTAAATTATTTGAGAGTTATGCCATATATGTAGCGTGCACCCTTGGGAGCAGGTAGAAACTACAGCAGAAATCGTGACATACGTGCCTCCGCATCAAATTAAATATTTTTCTCTTAATCCTAACACCAACAGCTGTTAGACTTTGGCTTACTGCATATAGCCTATGTAATGAGACAGATGCAGGCAGTTCAAGTTCCTCTGCTGAATTCTGAATAAAGCCCATCTATACAAGGCCACTAAGTCTTATTGCTGTTGAAATAGTCCTCCTCAAGCAAACAAATACATTTGGCGTTCAGATATCATAAAGATGAAAAACAACACTGTTTTTTATTACTAGGGAGACAAAGAAAATGTGGCTTGGTAAATTAAATACAGGAAACTTCCATAGAATTTACAAAAATAATTTCTTTCTGTTACCCAAAAGGGAGTCAAATAAATCCTTTGCAATAACTACAGAAGCTCATAGTAAGCCCAAAATTGGAGGTGGCTATTCCCAACTGTTGATACAATGTCCTGGAAAAAGTAATTTACTGATTGTGCAAAAGAACAGAACTGTCTGCAGGTGGATGGTATAGCTAATTGACCCTTCATATTAAGAGCAGACATAATCTGTTTCAAGCTCCATTTTACTTGTCTTCTGTTCCATTGCTTAGCAGGCTGCAAGGTTAAGGGCAACCCTTTCACGCCACCTGACAATGTGAAGACAGCTTTTCCATATTTGAACAATAAAATCCTCTTCAAAGGCCTACAGGACCACCAATTAAAATTCTCCAGTAAAAGTAATCTGAAAATATGATCTCTAACTGAGAACAGAAAACGCCAAAGCAGATCACTGCTTGAAGCAAGATGCTGATTACTTCCTACTGCAACACTTGTTGTTGGACTTCCTTACAAGTGTGGGAAGGGGGTTTTGACTGTGGTTGTGTTTCGTGTACTAAAACAGATTAGTCTAAATTGGAAGAATAGTATAGTTATGTTTTGGGGCTTTTTTATGCTGGATGAAAGTTTGTTGGGGCACTATAACTGAAGTTCCTTGTGCTTGGATGGCCAAATCTTCTCAAATCTTCTCCCTGTTGTGTAGCCAAAGTAAAAAAAAAAAAAAAAAAAAAAAAATTCAATAGAATTTGAGAATGAATTGAAAATATTTATGTAAACCATAGTTTTCCTGTAAAACCAGAGTATAACTGCTGTGCTATATTTGTGGGATCTCCTGTAACCCTTGTGCTTGTACCTCAGACATAAGGATTATCCTGACATGCTTATGTACAAAACTATCATAAACTTTTATCCTTCCCATCCCTTTTACACATACTAACAAGATATAAGGATAACAGCCTTAAGCCTACCAAGTCAGCTCTTGCTCTTAAAGTGTCCCACACATAGAATTTTAATATTTGTTTCAAAGATTCCACTTCACAGAAATCAATAAAAAAAAATATGTACCTAGTGTTAGTTATAGGGCACTTAAACATTCACTATTGTTTTATCTGCTGCTGGTTTATATGTTTTGTACTAAAATGGCATTTTCTTGCCTTAGCTATAAAAATCCCATGCAAAAGAAGTCTCCTGCTTTACAATAAAGTGTATCCAAAACCTTGTTATATTTGTGAGCTAAATATCACCAAAACCAATTTAGATCTGAAGTGTGGTTGTGTAAGTGTGAATTTTCAAACGTGTCTCTGAGTTTCTAGAGCATATTGCGAGCTCTATATCTCCCAAAGTGAATATTCATGCTACTGTATGAAATGGGACAGGATGAGCAGAACTGGCTTTGAAGAAATGTTTTATATGTCAACATCATCACAAAAGTCATGTTTTCACACATTCAATATAATATGAGGAGTATGTATTTCTTTTACTTCCCAGTTTTGGTCCCAAATCTTATTTGAGAAGGACAACTAATAAGGATTTCCAAACTCTGCCAGCATTGACACTCTAATAGAGAGATATTTTTTTACTTTCCCATATATTAAATAAATAGAATCTGTTTTATGTTAGAATATTTAAATTAGGACTAGTACTAGTCCTGATCTCATAAGAAAGGTGTTTAGATTCTACAGTGTTTGCTATAGGCATTTCAATCCCTTTCAAGCATATACAACTTCAGTCCAAGATGACATTATACCCAAATTCAAAGATGAAATAAAATACATAAAATACCTTCCCTGCTACAATCAGCTTTCTTGGACTCCTCTGTCATACCTGACTTTTCCTATGAATCTGGCAGATCCAGAAGAGGACAAAACCTTCTCTCCTGGGTTCTCTCCAGGGCTTTATTCCATGCTACGCTCTCAAGCAGGTCCCTGAAGTGATCAAAGTCTGCTCTCCTGAGGTGTAGGGTAGAGAGTTTAGTGTACACCCCCTCACTGCCCTAAGGCCCTAGAAATGCACCATTTCACAGTCACTGCAGCCAAGGCTGCCAACAATAGTACACATAATAACTCTCAGGTGTTAACTTTAGCATATCTTGCCAGTACCTCTTTGCCTCCTGTAAAAGCATGGATTAATAAATTATTTTTTTCAGCATTTTACTCTTTTATTGCTACATGTACATTTAGTTTAGTGAGATTATACTATGGTATTTTTACCAAAATATCATGATCCAGATTTAATTTCTGGACTACAAATTATGGTTCTAATAGCAATATAATCATAATTACTGTACTGAGTACTCTGAGCTAGGTTTTTGAGTAATCTCAATGTACAAGGAGCATACAGCACCCCCTTGTTTCTGGACCTAGCAACAATTACAACAAAACCAAGACAGAATGAATGCTATACTGTTTGGATCAATCTAATGCTTTAAAGTATTAACAGTTTAAAAATAATTCTCTAATGTAGTTTTAAAAGTCTGTTGAATTCCATACCTTTGTGTGGGGCTCCATGTGTCAAGATGGATTTCTGCAATTATAGCATACAATATTTTTATGACCACAAAAAGTATTTTGCTAGTGGCATCCTGGGCTGCATAAAAAGCAGTATGGCCAGCAGACTGGGGGAGGTGGTTCTGTCACTTGTCAGTTCTTGTGAGATCCCACCAGGAGTGCAGCTCTGGGCTCCTCAACATAAGGAGGACAAGGAACTCCTAGAGCAAGTCCCAAGAAAGGCCATGAAGGTAATAAGAGTACGGCACCACCTCCCCTCCAAAGAAAGGCTGAGAAGGTTCAGCCTGGAGAACAGAATGTTGCATAGAGACCCCATGCCTGCAGTTGAAAAGTAGTGAATGAATTCCTTCCTTTATTTTATTTCCACATGCAGCTTTTGCTTCACCTTTTAGACTCTCTTTATCTGCACATGAGTTCTCACTTTTACCTTCCTGATTTTCTTCCCACCTCCCACTGCAGGGGAATGATCAACTGTGGGAGATTGATTTGCCAGCTGGGATTAGCCCACAACAAAAATCAATACATTTATGATAGATGCATGTTTCACAAACAGAGTTGTTAGTTTATTTTCTTTTTATAGGTTAAATTCCATTGCATTTTTTAGTACAGAGCTCATATAAGAACAGCACAGCTCTGCAGAAGCAGGCTTCTTAGTTAATCCTTAGCTGTTTGAAGAAGCACCAGATTTCCATCACCATTGTACAGAATTTATTCTTCCTTTAAGAGTTTATTAGTAGACCCTATTGCAAGAAGTTGTTACCTTGTAAATGACTATATTTCTGTAAGTAAACATATTAGGCTGTTTGGCTAGCTGTTGTGTATTAATTTAGCCACATAAAGCAGACTTCAAGTGCTTATTATCTCTGGAAAGACAAAGAAAAGTGGCAAATGGGATCTATTGTGTCCTTTGTATAGTTCATGCTTTACATTTTTTTGGTAATAATTCAGTCCTAGCCAGTTTGAGACTCTGTAATTATTTCTTAGATTGTTACAATAAACACAAGGACTGCACCACCCACATACACTTGAAATTAATCATGTAAGTTGCTCTCTTGTGTTTTAAACATTCAATGAGTAACAATGAACATCTGATTTTATTGCAGCTTTATTTTGTCTTCCTTTTTATGCAAATCATAAAAGTAAAAAGTGAAGCAACAGCTAACTCAGGCAGATACTGCTTAATCTAGCTCTAAGGCATCATTGCCTGAAGAACAGGAATTGAACACCACATGAATCTAGTATTGGGTAAGTTCTCATATGGGTAACTGGTATTACAAAACATTGAAGAAAGACAAAACCAACCAAACAAAATTCACAGAAGCTAAATACCTGGACTGATTCATGAAGAGGGGTAAACACCTACCAAATGCTCTTCAATAATCTGAAGGAGTGGCAAGAATGCTTCTAAGGATCATGTGGGGAATGACTGCATTAGAAAATATTGGAATGACATTTTGAAATGAAAATTTAGGATTAAAATAGGAAGAATCACCTTCCAATGCAAAACGTTTACTGAGCTTTCACCTCTCGCTTTCTGGTACTGAAGCAGGATGGAGCAGATCTGAATGCAAAGGAATGGGAGAGGAAGAAACATAAAACTATAGATCAGAAGCCTGAGAGTTCTAGGTTCTGTCTTGATTTGCAAACCAATGAATTAAAAACTATGGGGACGTACAATGTTTGTGGATTAGAGGAAACTTTTTATTCAGAGATTAATAACTTGTTCCAGAGTACAATAAGGCTGTAGATTTCAAGTTCTAGACTACTTCATTCTAGAGGTAAAGCTCAGGAGAACTTTACATGCACGCATGAAATAACCAAAAAACCAAAAACAATTAAATCAAGAGATTCTTTCCATTTCATGGAAACCTGATAGATTTTATTTTGAATTTTTATTCCAAAACAGAGCAATAGATTTCATTTAAATAATTGATTACCTGTTTACTTTTACATTACTGACAAGATGTTTTTCCTGTTTGTTTTACAGGTTGTTTACAGTCCATTGATCTCTTTTTTTATATCAAATTCTTAGTAATTTAAACATAATTCTTTTAACTCTCACATTCTTAGATTCCTAATTCCTTACACTCCTATAAAAACACCCCACAAAATCGAATTTGAAGAGGCCTAAACTTTACAACACTGATTCTGTGATGTTTGAAAGATAACCAAAATTATCACTGTTTTTCCTGTATTTACATTTGCATGTATAAATAATAAAAATCTTATCAATTTAGGTAATCCATTAATAGATAATCTCCAAATATGACAGCTAGTATCAAACCTATTTCAAATTCTATGTAATTTCTGTGTTCTATGTATTTTCTGTGTTCTTCACAGAAATTCTCTTCATCATTAAGGTTTTTTCCCAATTGTTTCATTTTTCCAAATATTAGAGAGCTACTACTACTTTACTTTCTTCCTCTTCTCTGACAATTTCACTAAACATTAGTCAACTTTGCATATTCAGTGATTTTTCCAGAGACGTTGTGACCTGTTTTTGTGGAAAAAATCACCTGAGCCGCATTAGTTGGCAGACTGAACAGTAGATATTTGAGATATTCACATTCTCGTCAATTAGATTATCCTATCAGTTTTTTTGAAATGTCAGTCATCATATCCCTCTGATTTTGTTTGCCATTCTTAAGCTGAACAATGGAAATAATGAAAAAACTTAATATCTTTGCTGGCAACGATTACTTATGACATCAACACCACCAATGTTGGTTCAGCACCTGCCTTGAGAGCACATCTTATGTAGGTGGGCTTGGAACCTACAGATAGTGGCATACAACAGCAGAAGGGGCCTTTTGAATTCTTCCTTTCCCCAGGAACATATTATTTAGTATCTTCTAAAATCCAGTCTTCACCAAACTCACCAGTATTACACCAGTTAACATGGTTAGTGCCAATCCTGCTTTGAGCAGGACATTGAACCTGATGATATCCTGAGGGCCCAGCCTAATTCATGCCTCCAAAAAATTAGAGAAGCACACATTGCTGTCAGTCTGTCTGTGTGCTTCACTGCTCTTCAAAGCAAAACCATGTAATTCCTGATTCTATATACTATCCTGATTTTTCCTTTGATTACAAGGAAACAGATTTCTTTTATGGTGCTGAAAAAGACATCAGAATCAAAGTCATTATTTGTAGTGTATAGCAACATATGAGAAAAATATTAATCCCTAGCATGACAAAATTTTTGGACTAAGTGAAAATTTCACAGTAATAATTTTATAACCTCAAATTGTCACAAAATACCCATGAATTTCCAATAATATGAACAGAGGTTACTCCTGAGGACATTATGACCAAATTGGCATACAGTAAAAAAAGTGAATAACAAGGAAGTGAACAGTATTACTACCTTACAAAAGCACGTTCTTTGCAAGAATGTGAGGAAAGAACAGTTCACATTCTTAGAGACTAATAACTGGGCCTGATCAGTGTTAACTTAAATCACAGTGTTGCCCCCTGTAAAATAATCAAACTGCAAAACTGGTGTCAGTATGAAAAGGCCAGCTTAGTGGAGGAGTTTACAGTGATTTAATTCTGTCTGTTGGTATGGGAAAGATATAGACTATTCACTGCCTCTCCCTAAATACTCATCTCAAATATTTTGTTCTTGCTCACAAATACAGTATCCTCTATAGTAAGGAAACCATTTCTTGTGCTTCATTCAGAACATCAGGTCTAAAAAGAAAGCAAATACCCTCTGTCAGCATGAGTTTCCCCTTTCAGAAGGTCCCAAGGACTGAACATAAGCATGTTGTGGAATGGGACAATTAACAAAAATTTATTTTTTGGTAACAGTCTTATAGAGAGCTTCAGGTTTTCCAGAATTGTTCCAGAGAATGATTATCATCTCAGAGAATTTCCTCTCATTAGATGCAACCCCTCAGAAAAGTCTTCCTGTAGTGAAGACTTTTTTTTCAAACCTCAGGGTAGGGACAATTTTTTTCATTCCTTCCTTCAGGGAATTTACTGCTCATGAAAGTGCTGGCTCAACAGTCTTGAGGTTGAAGTTGTTATCCACAACATTAATGAATAATGCAATATAGCCTCTAAAACTGTTTCTGTGAAATGAATGGGGTTATTTGGGTCATACCAGAACTGCTAAGCAGATTATATTTTTTATAGGAAATACTTTTTCTGTAGTGAATGCTGCTAGATAGTATAATAGGAAAATATATTACCTTGAATTTTTTTTACACATATGTAACTCTAAGAACAGCTTTGCTTCAGTATGATTTAGAAAATACACTGCAAGACAGTCGGTGAATTTGTGACTCTTTTTGAAAGTCAGATTGTTATTAAAAGCACTGAAATAAGGAACAGAGGGTTGTTTGTTGTTTGTGTTTTGGGATGGATGCTAGCTAGAGTGGAACAATACAAGTGCTGTAATGCAAACACATTCTGCAGATACAAGCTCAAAAAAACTGGCACACCTACTATACTATATGCAACAATTTATATGTATTTCTAGACTATAAGTATTCATTTTTAAAAGGTCTTTTAACTAAGCAGCTCAAGAGAATCAGGTTCAGCATTTTTCATGGTAAGTTTGTACAAAAACATATTTACAATACTAAAAAAAATTGGAAGGATGGCAATTTTTGTGATGAAGAAAGTACTGTATTTTTTTCTCATGGCAATTAATGTTGATTCTAAAAATTTATATACCTTGTTTTCAAAAATTCTGAAATCAAATTTCAAATCTCACCTTAACTGAAATCAATATGTCTTAACTGTGCTCTTTGTCTCCAGCACAATTGAAAGCATGTGACTTACTTTTTACAGTTATGCTCCCACTAACTTTTGCCAAATGAGAGTATTTTGATGAACGAGAAAATTGAATGTCATGTTTTGGTAAAAACGCATACATGACATAAGAATATATTTAATTCAAAATCAGAAACATTTAAATATCAGTAAGAAAAATTTTAGTTAAAACGATGTCAAAATTAACTAATATTGGTTGTTGTTCTTAAAAGATCAACAATGGACCACAAAACCCTGAAGGGCTTAAAGGGTGTGGGTGGAGAGAGAGAGACAACACCCTGATTTCGAAGTAAGAAAAGATTTTTACACTAAAGAGATATCAGGAAAGAAAGTATTTAGCAATCAAAATAAGGACTTAGAGAATTTAATTTCCTTATAATTTATGCAATTCATGAGAAAAATATTTTCAGAAAGGTTCTGTCTCCTGTTCTTTCAAGAAGAAATGAGGGAAAAAACTCACCTATTACTCTCCTCATTGACCTCTACAAGATACTTTCTAACCAAAAGTCTTCAAGCATCATAGGTATCTTTAAGGATAGGAAAAAGGGACAGTTTCAGCTCATCAGGTAATCATTTCAAACACAGATCACGGTGACTATCAACCCCTTTTTATACTCGTGTTCTTTACACAGTAAATGGCCTTTGAAACTCACTGATGATATTCCAATCTAGTAGGCACACAACGTCTTAGTGCTCCTAGTATTGAGTAATATTGGAAGATATAAAAGACGCTGTCCAGAAAATTAATCTCATCCAACATCAGATATTAAAGTCATGTGAGATAAACACACTTGGGGTTTCCATCTTTGTTCTATAGTTTTGTTAACTATTTCATGGTCCTTGACTTAACTGCCCAGAGAACACAAGTAAGTTAGCTTCATTTTATCTGTAATGCAGTTCTGCTCCACTCAGCCTCTTGACACTCAGAGGCTAGCTCTTAGCAAGCTGGTGCATCAACTTTAAAGACAATCTACCTTTTCTCTTTGCATCACTGAGAACACTGAAGGCTAATACCTCAAATCAGCCTAAACATATTTTTCCTCTGTTTTGCCACAAAGCCTCACTTGGTCATTTCCACCTTTATGTTCTCTTTTAACAACACCTTGAATGAACAGTGACTCTCCATCCATTCACCTTCTTGAATATCAAGGATTACTTACAAAAGAGTACTGCAGTAGAAGCAAAGACTAGCCATATCAAACCGCAGTGCAAATTCAGGCTTCTCTCTAAGTAATAAAGTATGCTTCATGTCCAGATGTTAAATTTATTCAAAGTACTTGCTCCATTTGAAGCCCAGGAACAAACAAAATAATGTTTTCCTCTTTCCAAAGTAGAAGGACTGTTACAATGTCAACTGAAAAATATAACATGTTTTCATGTCCATGAAAAAAAACTATGCTGAGACTAGAGGACTGTAAAGGCTAGAATCAGATTTCCATACACTTTCATATCTTGCAGCTTGAATAAAATAGTTTCTAGTACATTAGCACCCCTTACCAAATGAAACTCATAGAATCCAGACTTTTTGCTGAAGTCCCTTTCTAGTAACAAGGGGGTCAGTGACAGATTCCTTCTGCTGAGGAAGAATTTCTTGCAAGTGGAATTGCGAAATGGAGAAGAAAGTTGTTGGGGTACAGGGTACATTATACCCCTGTGGTTGCCAGCCTGGGTTTAGAGGCAACATAGACAAGGTGTGACATCTTTAAAATAAGACATTTTTGAGAAAGCTCTGCTAATCAAACACAGCAGAGGCTCCTCACAAACAGGTTCACTAACAATGACTTGGTGCAGACCTCCTGTTCCAGTATACATACACACTCAAGGCTTTTAATCAGCAAACACACCTCTGCAAATAAAAGTATTGACCCAAATGGTCAGGGACTTCAGGGAAGACCAGGACATGCAGGATCTATTAATTTGCATTAGCTGTTGAAGGATGCTAGTAAATTAAGTGCAACAAAACATGTTCTGCTAACAAACCTGGGAGCAAACTACTTTGCAGTCATGCCAGGAGATTGCCCTTTATCTTCTTTTTATGATGTCTATTGCCAAGAAAATTCTGTAAGCTGCCTGTTTTAAGAATGGCAACTGCCAGCCTTGACTTTAATTATGGGTTTTCCAGACAGCTGTGACAGTATTTAGGTATTGGCATGATGAAATGAGGTGAAATGGGATAGAGAGAAGAAGCTGGAATACAAAAATCACAGGCATGGGAGCATCTTTACTACATGCAGAATTTTGTGCACGTTGGAATCTCATTTTGAATGAGGTCTGTAGGATGAATCAAATATCCAAACTATGCCTAAGTTCTTCCCGAACATCCAAACATTCAACCTGTCAAATCTATTTTAACTTGATGACATCCTTAATGATGTACAAAAACCTGAAATTGGAAGCTCACAAAAGATCTGAGCTAGTGATACCCATACAGTTGTTGAAAGTCACTAAATAGTCCTACCTGGCAAAATGGTCATATCTGAAACTAACTTTAGAGTAAAAATTGCAATAAGGCCTCATGTACTAAAATTTCTACATAACAGTGCATATATTATATGCAACATGGACTGAAGCCAACCATTGTCCTGTACTATATACTATTTTCTCTTAAATGCAAAGAAATGTGTGGCAAAATTTTTGATTGATTGCAGGTGACCAGGAGATATCTGTCCTTAAAGAAGTATGGAGATCTAGGGAAAGCTAGCTAAATATCCATAATATGGTTACAGTAAAGTTATTCTTTTCTATACCCCCTGAAATGAAAACTCAAATGAAATAAAAATGCATCACTGATCTCTCTCACTGTAAGCAGATGTTTAAATGAGTATGGTGTAGATAGGACAGATCAGCTTGGTGTTTCCAACAAAGAAAAACAAGTGAAAATGCTGCACAAGAGTTAGTGAACTTAAAAACCAGAGTATGCAAAAGCTTATCACATAACTGATTCTTGTAGCAACACATAATTTGACACAATTTCAATTTATTACCCATCTGACATATCTATTGTGTCCTTCCTTATTAAATTCTGCTCTACTTGGAACAAAAGCTGCCTCTTTGACCTATAATGACATTTCAAAGGCTGAAGAATAATTATTGAAGTAAAAGCCTTATAATGATTATCTAATACCTTCCCACACAGAACCTTTTCTTGTGCAGAAAGTGCTTCCACTGCTGGTGGTCTCCTTTTAAAATTTTTTGCTGTTAGTTTTCCCCCTCCCCTTTAAATGCATGGGCGTGGAAATGAAATGCACTGCCACAAGTTTTACAATACAGTAGGTACAACTTGCATGAAACTCAGTCACATTTTTATAGTCAAATAAATAAGTGAATATTCACATCAAAGTCTTCCAAAAATATGAAGAAATGATTGAGGTGAAAAAAGTATTCTTTAATTGCACACATTTGTGTAGGGTGTAAAAAACACATCTATTAAATCTGACTTGAATTACACTTACTATTTAGAGTTCCAGCTAGTAACAATTCAATATCAAGAGAAAAAATTACTTCAGTCAGTTTCACAAGAAATTATGTGAAAATTTGGAGACATTAGTGGAGAACAGTCACTGGATATAAACATCTCCCTTTAAAAAAATATGTTAAATAGTTTGTAATGTAAACCAACATAATCTGTACTTTTGAAATTGAGTCATTAGTCGTTTGTAGTGTTATGTTTCTTATTCAAGGAAGCAATTCCTCACTCCAAGTCTTGAGATCATTGTTCACATATTTGAGGAGTTGGTGCCACACCAGCTTTTTCTCCAATTTCATAGGTGACTTTCTTGGGTCAAAGTTGTCCAGATGAAAGTCTTCAACTCCTAATACATAAATCTTTTTGCCTTAAAAAGAAGCAAACTAAAAAGCATATTTATATATAGTTGTCATGAAAGAAAACTCCACATACACCTTAAAAGTTCAATTATCCAGAAGAATATACGGGTTTAGAAAAATAATTTTTAACAATTAAATTTTGTTGCATATTTGACTATTACAATTGGCAAGACTGCAATAAGCACATAAGCACATAAGCACATACTTAAATATTCTTGTTGTTCCTGGTCCCCCTGGATTTGAACAAATTATGAGGGAGCTTAAATAGGACTAAACTTTTAGTTGTTAACCAAATATTAACTCAAAACTACTTCTTCCATAAAACCAGCCCAGGAAAGTTAGTAATTTGATTTATTTCACATATCCCATATTTTGACATGGTCTAGGTAGAAATCTGACTTCTAAAGCTAAACAAGAAGGGAAGAATTTCTACATGTCTAAGTCTCTGTGCCCTAAAACAGCAATAACAGTGTGACTGTGAGGAGATCACCAAAAGAAGGCAGAGGGAAATAGTCTACTCCTACATGTATTAGTCTACCTTGTTTATAAGTTATGAAGGAAGTTACACGTTCCCCAGATTAAAGCACTTTATAGAGAATGAAGATTCAGCATTCTTTTCAACAAAGTTCTTCCCCAAAATGTGTTCTGTTTATTCTGGTTAAGTCAAATTTAAGGGTGTAACTAATCATAGCTTTCTACTGTCTAAAGGGACCTGCCACTGAGAATATAGCACCAGGTCCTTTGCTTTTTCTCAGATGTGCATAGTAAAATAAGGAGAAGCATGGTTCTGACTGGATCTACATAAAATTATTAATAAAATAGTGGTTACAGACTGATAGATGCTACTTGCAACACTACCTTCACACTGAAAACCTTTCAAAATTGTTGAAAAAGGCACAGAAACTCTGGTCTAAATAAATAAAATATTAATAACTTTTGAGATACACGTTTACTTCAGTTTTAAATTAATCTGGTAGTTTTTCTTGGTTGCCTTCAAATTCTAACAGCTTTCATGGTGGCTAACTTACATTTTTATATGATAAACTTCACTAAAACATCTCCCTTTTGACAAGCAGAAGTAATTTATCATCCTCCAGCCCACTATGTACTGTTTAATTACATATGCATCTGGGAATTCTATGAGCTCCACAGAGCACAGCCTCTCTCACTTGTCCAGGAGCATCCTAAAGGAATAAAACTGCTACCTACATATACATAGTGTCATGTGCTCTACCTAGACAGTGGAGAAAAGGAGGAGATTATTAGTGGGCAGAGTAACTGGCATAACAAATAGACATAAGATGGTTAGAAATTAGTAGCTGTAGATGCAGAAATTTATAAAAATGTATTCCTTATATTGACACTTCTAACATCCAAGGAAAGAGCTCTATGACGTTTATTGACACATAATGAGGTGTTAAACTCTTCAAACTACTAAAAACCAATTACTCAAGGAAGCATTACTTGCAGTAGTCTATCACCCAAATCAAAACTACAAGAGAGGATTGCATTTCATTTTTACCATCAAATTTAAGTGTCCAGTACTTTGTGCTAAAAGGCCATATATCCTTTCATTTCAACTGAGTTTAATTCCAAACTACATCCACCTACTTCACATTAGACTTGGAGAAGTTTATTAATGAAAAGAATAAGTGAGGAAAGGAACTCTTTTAGGCAGAATTATCAGTACAGAGAAAAAAAGTGCAATTCTCCTCAAGACTGAGGTCATCATGATCATATTTTGTGATCAACTCATCAGCAAAATGGAATGTGTTTCTGGATTTACTGACATGAAAATTGGAGATTAAATTAATTTTGCAAGTCAAAATTGTTGCTTTTCTGGAGAATGTTAGAGGCCTGGATAGCATAACTGAGCCCTACAGAAATGTCTACTGATAGAATAATTTTCAAAAAAGCTGGTTGCAATATCAGTGCAAAGAGGTTTCTCACAATTTTTGTTCTAAAATAAGTTTCATAACTGATGAGTGCCATAGAGACATAAGAACCATAAAAAATACCATTGTTAATTTCACTTGAATGGGAAAACCACCTTTAATGATATTTGATACATGAATGCACTAACATTTTGTATTCTTTGGCTGTACTGACATGCTTTTCTATTCTTCATCTCTTTGACATCAGTGCCCGATGTGGCAAGTTTTTGAAGGTTTGCCAGATGAGAAATTGCTCAGAGGGCAATGGAAAATCAGAATCATACTCCATATCATGGCCTAATCCAGTGCCTGACCTTAGGAAAGGAAGCTCATACTTTGAAAAAGCATGAAAGCATGCCTTAAAAACTGCAACACTGAACAACATCCCATACATTTTCAAGTCTAGTTAGAGGAAGTGAAAAAAAACCAAAAAGAATGAGTTTATTACTAATAGAAACAGCAAAATATATACCAGATAAAGTGGTTTTCCTCTTTTAAGTGAACATAGTTTTGAAGAGAAGCCAATTTTGCACATCAATTTACAAGCACACAAACCATTTTTCAACACCCTACACTAAGGATAATACAAAGTAACCATTTATACACAGTATCACTTCAATATCCTCAGGAAATTGAAAGCGCACACATTCACAATCTTGATAGACATACAAATTGAATATCTGCTTTCAGAAGTTAACGGATCACACACCACATACATCTAAGCATAGTCTTTTCCACTCAAAAATTGATGAAATATCTGCCACTGCAATGCTTTTGTTAACTCTGTGAAGATAGATGTGCAAAGATGAAAAAAGAAATCCATGTAAAGTTGAAAGCAGTCAGCCGTAAATTTACGATCTTAAAAGAATGAAACTTAGACAAAATGTTTATATCTAGATAGCCAAGATACAGATCTATACAAGGAATTGAGATGCAAAACCCAAATCAACTACAAAAAAATTGCACTACACTAAAGCTTGAGATTTTCCAGTATTAATTTGGAAAGCTGAGTAATTATTTTCCAGATTCTCCATATCTTAAGTAGTATTGCACTTCATCATCACCTTTTTTACTCCTATCATTAGAAATGGTTACTGAAGTGCCTTGAATCACAATAGTTGCCTTCCCTCCCTTCTGTAAAACTACCCCTTTTCCTTTATAATTGGTTAGTGGAAACTCACATTGCTAGGCAGGTTTATGTTAGTGAAGAAACTGTCATTGCGATGTATACTTTTTTGCTTCTTAAAAACTTGGTACAAAGTCCATATATAGGTGAAAAGAGTTGCAAAGTGTTTAGGATTACCACCTCAGTCTCAGAGTCTGATAGGTCTGTCACACATAATGCTCAACAATTTGCAGAAAGAAAAGAAGCAGATGAAAGGGCTGTTAAGCTGACATTTACTTCAAACCATCTATTTTCTTTTTTCAGCAAATGTGGACTAAGATTCACGAATTTCCACAGAGGCTGAGGCCAAAGGAGATATTTAAGTACCTGAAGTTTACATATTTTGCAGATCTAATGACTACACAAGATTACATGAAGATAAAAAGATAAACAAAAAGACAAATAAATGCCTTATTTAGGTGTTCAAGAGATTAGTTTATACTGCATTATCTTTTTTTTATACAGTAAAATATTTTAGACTTTATTTTAATGTTCCTTTTTTCTTTTACAAAAATATTAATACCACTAGAAATATTGATATAGATTAAAGTTTACTTTAAAGCCTGTAATTTTTATAAGTACCAAAGGTTAATTTCTCTCTTGAGCAAATTTAAATGAAGGTGGAATGCTATTTGGCAGATAGCAATCTCTAAGTGGTACTTATTTCTGGTAGTGCACAATTAGAACAAACACAGAGGATGTATAACCAAGAACCCAGCCTCCAGAATATTTCATACATTCAACTTCATCCCCATAATATCAAAAGATGAGAACATATTCCTAAGCCTTCTTAATGTGTTTCTGACAGATAGTACAGCATCACCTTCTTGACTAATACTGCTTCAAAACAACCTGCCAGGAAGGCTATTAGTAACACGGATTAAACTGAGTGCAAGTAAGCCTTGTATGTCTTTTCCAAATCCATTTTTCTTTAGCGTCCATTCATGTCTCTGAACTTTTGTGCTAAAGCCAAGAAAATAACCTAAGGAGGTATTATCTTTCCTATTACAACTTCTACAGCACTATTGTGGTGCTTCCAGTTTTCTTTCTTTTGCTGTGGAAAAACATTTTTTTTTTTTGACCCATCTTAAAAGCTTTTCCTTTCTTCCCTAAAGAGTGCTATGTAAGACCAAATTATTAAATATTTTTTGTTTATTTTGGGCTCCTCTCTTTAGTTGGCAATCATCTCAAAATCATGCAAGTGTTCATTTTAATGCAGTATATTACCCCAAACCCATAGGTTTTTATTAATTTTATCTATGCAATATATCTGCAACTTTGGCAAAGACATGGCATTTCACTATTATCTTTTGGAACATGTTTGGGGAAAGATGGGTGGGGGTAAAACTTCTTTTTCTCAAGTGTGGCAGTAACAAACAATTCACAGTGGCTACTGAAAGACATTTTCTTTTTAATCTATTGATTTAATCTCTTTCCTCAGCTATATTTGAATTGTAAAATGGTAAAATAAGCCAAAACTGACCTTTCGTTCACTTCAGACTTAGCTTCTGTGTCATAAAAGGCTAAAAACCTCCTGGTTTGCTCCAGAGTGAAAATAGTAGTTTTCAGGGAAGTAATTATCTATCATGATTTGGTTAGAGCACTTTGTATGCTGCTGGCTACCTCCAGATCCATAAGTTTTACCATCAGGATCACTTTGTCTTTGACTCCCATCACCAGGCTGCCTCTTCTGAGAGGTGCCTCAGCCCAGAATTGTCATCAGTCCATTTATTGTTACTGACAAACACTATTAACAATTAAAGTTATTTTCTTTTGTGCAACACATTAAGCATCCAGTCTGCTACGGTGTACTGACAAGCGCTGAAATACGCTGAATGTATTCAAGGAACTTCAGCAGGCTTTCACAGGCAGAGACTTAACTGGAGATCAATCATGGCTTAAGCCACCATTTCCCAAAAGCCATTAGCCCTACCAGGACCCATGTGTACTTCCAGAACATGAAATTCCAGGCTGACAAGACCTCTCAGCAAAATCAGTACATTCTCCCATAGTTTGATCCAGCAGTACTATACTGTAATTGATTTCTTCTTCCCCAAAGACTGCCAAAGCCTGCCTCATCTGTTAGAACTATGATATTTCTGAAAGGTCACTCTCCCTTAAGCAATATGATAAATTATTTTTATTTCATTATTTGCCTTTTGCTCTCCCCCTCCTTGCAAAACCATCCATACATGTAATTCAGCTGTTTCCTTAAGCCACTGACTCAGCTAGGTATAGAACAGAAGCTCAAGCCTGAGTACCTCAGAAAGTTTCTTAGAATTATTTCTCCTTAACCTCAAACTTGTCCGTAGGAGAAGCGTGCCAAGTTAAATTAAACCTTTATCAAAGGGAACAGCCAAGAATGTAGTCAAGATTAATTAACACAAATGAGGTATAACAAAAGTTACCCTTCCAACCTCGTACAGTGAACGAGCCCTTCCAGCCAATTCCCCCACCCTGTAGTAAGGGTTTGCAGTGCCTGTTACTAGCAGGACTCATGTGCCTAAATCCTTGTCATACACACATTTGGTACTGAACGACACAAAATATTAATGATTAAAGACTTCCACTGGGAGTTGGTGACTGTAACACTGATTTATACATACATCTATATAGGTATTCTATGTACACCAAGAAAAGTTAGAGATGGATAACTAAGCTTTGCAGGGCTTTTAAACTCCTGACCTTCTTCTAAACAAACAGAGAAAAAAAATTAATCTTTCCTAATATTAAGATGCAAGCTTGTAGAGAAATCGAGCATTTCTTACTTCTTTAAAAGAAGTTAAAAATAGATAATATGCTTTTCATTGATTTTTTAAACTTCTTTATTTGTGTGTTTTTCAATCTCTTTCCTAGCATTCAAAATTAACCTTGTTTTTGAAAAAGTTGTGAAAGGAAGAGACTGCTTATTAGAAGCAATAATAAATATTTAATATGAATTTTCTTTCCAGTCATATCTAAAGCCAGAAAAGCCTACAAGGAAGCAAGTATAATATATAATTAAAGTTATTCCACATTAAACCATAAGAAGGAAATGAACAAAAATTTTCTCATGGGATAATTTGTGTTTAAAACCACAACACAGAACTCAGTAAAGGTACAAATTCCTTTTTACTTTAATGATAAGATTATTCGACTTTTTTCCAATCACATCCAACTTTATATGGAGCTCTTAAGAGAACAAAAGAGAAATATTACCATGGCACATTTGTTCAGTAAAAACAGTTAGAAAACAGCAGCAGAATTCAAAGTAATTGAGAGCACTTCAAAACAGACTACACCTATTCATTGCCTTTTTTACATACATGATTAGAAAAAAAAAAAAATGTTCTGAGAGGAAGGGGAAAAGAGATTAATCAAACTGACATTTCAGTACTCAGTAATTTGCAGTACATAGTACCTAAAAGGAAAACATAGGTTTGTCAAATATACATGAGCTACAGGATCATAACAATAGCCCAGAAGTAACAGAGAAGAGGGTCAGATAAACAAGTAGGTGACAGAAATATTATTCTCAGTGTCCACCTCTAACTACGAGAAAAAATTGTATATCCTCTCCCTGGCATGAGGGTTTGGAAGAGGAAATAACTGGTGTACAGCAGCTCCCACTCACCAAGAGGATCTAGGCACCACACTGCTCTGCACGATCACACTGTCAAAGGCAAAATGCCACTTGTAACATGGAAAATGCTCTAAAACTAGTTATTGCTCCCACACTGCTCGAAACACCTGTCCCTTCTTCTTCCTACCTTATCATTCTTTCCAAAGAGAGCTTTGGAGGTTACCAAGACTTTAGTACGAGTACCACAAACTTATACTAATATTTTGTGATGTGCTAACATTTACAAGACCCCTTGTTGAACAACAAATTCAGATGTCTCTTACTTTTAGAAAAGGATCCTTAACACTGACCAGCAAAACCCACAAAACAAAACTGTATAATGTTACTAAGAAAAAAAACCAAGACAATGAAACCAAAATTCCCATTGTATGATCTTGACCAGCCATTCGTAGTACTGCAAATTATACTTTAAATTAGTTAAATCTTCCCAGCCCTTCTCACCATTTTCACTTTAGATGCTAAAGCAAATAGACTTGAAAGTTATGTTTTTATCATGAACAGAATCAAGCATGGCCTCATGATCACGTGATAGCTGACTCTTGATTAGCTACACATTGGTTTTAATTATCCACCTGCTTTCAATTAAGTACCAGGAAATCCATCCTATTAACAGTACAAACTAATCACCCTTGTACACAAACAGGAGTCCTTTTACTCTCAGGATACATCTGAAGAATATGAATAATTAAAATAATATTTTAAGCTTGTAACAATCTTGTTAAAATAAGAACAAACTACCTGTTTTAAAATTTATAGATAAATTAGTATTAAGCGCTAAAAACTGTACCATATTTTATTGTGACAATATCTTGAAAGAAATTTGGTTTAGGAATCAGGAGTCCATTTTGAAAACAAAATGCAGTTAAGTATGCTAAGACTCAAAATCCTGACCCTGCCCTTCCCTAAGTATAGATGTCTTTGTTCCACAGGCTGCTTTGAAAATATGCCCTGTATGACCACCAGATCAGATTTTGTAGCCAGCTGTGTGAGTAGCCCTGATATTTCTGCAAATGGGTGAAGTGACACTGCACATCTGCATGTCACATTTTATAATCTAGAAATAAAATACGATAAAATTGTTTTAAAAATTATATAGAAACATAAAATACACTTTTCAATGGTTCATGCTTTAGTATTGTCACGAAAATCTGTAGGCTGGATGGATTTCATTGTTATTTCATTTAAATATCTTGAATATTATACAGAAGATAAGATAAAATAATAATAAAATTCAGACTTTAAAACAACAACAAAAACAAAACTAAAATTTAAATTTACATTATATGAATGTGTGTATATTTAATAAAAATAAACTATGTAAAGAATAGCTGTGCATTAGAACCATATTAATATAAAATGAATTAAATTTTAATAAATGAATTAAAAATTTAAAAATGCATTACGCAAAATTGTATTTAAATAGGGAGTATAGCTTGATGTTTTCAGTAAAAGTAAGAGTGGAATGAATAATCCAGCCCCAGTAAATGAAACAACTTACAATACAAGGACACTGAACTGTGGAAAAGATATCGAGTATTTACTGTAATGCTGGTCAAAATGCAAATTGATATCAGACACTGTGTAATATAGTCCCAGCCACTGAGACTCCTGTGAAACCGTGTTTAGAATTTTATTTCTTCTGGAAAATAACTTCAGAGAAAAAAAAGACAGGTTATTAATTTTCTACATCCTAAGAATGTTTACAGCACAGAGGAGAGGGTGACGTATAGTGGGAAGGTATTATACCTGATGGTTCTTATATACCGGATGTAAGAAAGCCTGCCATAAGATCTAATTATCAAGAATTGCTTTTTCTGCCCCAAAGCAATCATTTTGATGACAGCCTTCTATGCACTGTAAAACAAAATGGGAAGCCTGTGCTATATAAACTGGCTCAGCGCTTCCTTTTACTTCCTCTGATATCAGTCTCTCCACCTCATTTATTTTCCACACATTAATGGTAGCAGTCACCTTGAGCTGTTGATGCAGAGTAATTTTCACAGAAACCTTGATCAGAAACCATAAATCAGCCTGATGTGCTTTTATGGTCTAATAACATTCTGCCTGCTCCTACAGGCCCTTATGTAAAACTGCATTGCGGAGAATTCCTTGGACTGTTTTTTTCACATGCACTCCTGTATCTGAAAAACATAAAATACCTACAACATAATAAGATTAATATACTTTGCTTAAAGCTGCAGTCATGAAAGCATTCAGGCATTAGCCTGTAAACATGAAAATATTCAAATAATAAAACTGAACTTTTCTCTGCGGATTTTTCTGTGTTTAGCTGTTCCTTCCTACATTTGGTTAGAGAAACTAAGTAATCTTTCCCTTCTCTCCCAGATGCAGTGCATCAACAGGCAGAGCACACTGAAGCTGAATGCTTTGTCTAGATTAGAAAATACTAACCTGTATAGCTGTATCAGCAAATCCACACAGCGTGGGAGACTTCTGAAGGTGAATCTTGTCTGTAAGATTCCATTCTCATTTGTAGATAAGTTAAAGATTTTAAGTGAAGAACTCAGAAAAGAGGTATATTGATTTCAATGTTAAATCATTATTTTCTTCCCGTGAAAAAGAGAATTATTAATTATCTTTAAAAATGCTTTCCCATATGACATAAACATATTCTGTAAACCATAGGGGGTTTACAACATACCCCACAAGTTGGTTTCTTTTTAGCACCTGTTTTGAGAAGGAGTAACCTGTTTTAAAGAAATCCTTAGCATTCCTGATATTTCAAACATTTTTCAACATTTCTCCCCCTCTCTTTTTCTGATTAATCTCTATGTAGAGCTGTTCCTACCTCTAAGGGAAAATAATTTCTCTCCCTGACCTTGCAAAGATGATGTGGGAACACACACACAACAGATTACACATATACTGTAGTACTAATTATATCTCAGTAACACAGGTTTGCATATATAATACACAAAAAATCTCTGACATGCACAATTTAGGCTATGCATATTTTTTACGAAGTGGATTGTTCACAATTTTTGTTTTTGTATCACAAATGCTTTTAGCAGAGTTTTTTCTTTTTTTCCCTATTATAGATAATGGTGTAGTTTTTTGCTTTTATGACTAACTTTCTACAGCTTTTATGATGCCTCTCTGGTCAGAAGCACACACAGCTGATAGCAGCAATCAGTGCACCAACAAATAACCATGATTCACAGCATCTTTCATGTTAGGGCTCACAGATAAATCCCCAGCAGTTAGTAGAGAATGCTTGTAAAAGGCAACTTCATCATTTCAGGTCCAGGAATATTAGTATCTGAAGAGAAAATAGGGCATGAAATGAGTACCTGCTCATCTTTCTCTGATACCTCTCAAGGTATGAACATAAGTGAAATTGGTTTTTTGTTTGCAGAAGGTTTTTGCAAACTCTCTGATTTGTGAACAGAGTGTATGTGGTAGCAAGGACAGAGCAATGGAAGAAAATGGAGTAAAGAAATATTCCTGTCAGATTTGCTGAATCATACCTGTGGATAATGCAGTGATAGCGCCAAAAAAAGTGTCATTCAGCATTAAAATGGCATCGCTGTGAATGCTCTCTTCCTATGCAAAACAGCTGCATTTACCTATCATACCACTTTTACAAAGTTAAAATTAAGGAGAGAATTACCAAAATGGACAGACTGTTGCTTAATGCTGGAATAGGAATAGTTAAAATATATAATTAATTATTTTTATTATAAGCATCCATCATTAAAAAAATAGTACTTTGAAATGTTGTGGATACTACCCATCTTATCTTGAAGAAACATCCTTCTTACCTTGCTATATGGTACATCAGTGTGAAAAACGAGCTGTCCAAGAAGAGGGACAATCCTACTATGTATGTATGCCTTTTTATTCTACTGATTATTTTATAAAAAATATTATGGGGTAATTCTATGGTAATTTCTATAATTACATAGGCTAAATCTAGCTTTTCATATAGCCAGCCATTCTGCTGACCATCATGTTGGCTTATGTTGGTTTTATTGCTGAACTCAAAGGGCAGTGGGGTACGAAGAGATCTTGCTGATAGACAAAAATTGAAATGAGAGCAGGAATAATTTGTCTTGCACATTTAAGAAGGCATTTCTCTTTTGTTCATTGGATACTAAGGTAATCAAAATCTAGGATCTACCAACTTATTGGCTTAAAATGGGCTTAGACTGGCCACCAAGGATATTTTGATAGAATGTCTGTGACACTGGGCTGTTTTGGCATGTAGGAGTCTATTATTGTAAGATGTTTGTGATCCTTGTGTTGATACAGAGACACAAATGGTGTGTGTACAATTTGATACCTCGATAAGGTGCACCCAAATGTATTATGGGTTATAATTGGACCTGAAAAGCATGTGATTTGAGGTAAAAATGTTTCAAAATTTTTATATCAACAAAATATTATATTATACATTATTATATCCATTGAGCATAAGCTTTTTTTTTTTGTAAGCCAGGAAAATTGTGACTTTGAATACCCCAAGAAATACTTAAGAACTTGGGATTTCTTTAAATTTGGTAATTTTTTCTTGAATTCAGCTGAAAGAATAGTATATTTATTTTATATAACTACCACAAGACTGCCCACTGGAACCTGCCAAAACCATAAGGATTAGTAGGGTTTATATAATTTGAATTTTGTCTAATGTTTGACAGTAATTTACTTTTATCTTTCTTTTCAACATCATTATAACAGAAGGAATTTTATATCCTCAACTGTGTGTGTGAACACACAGTTTTTCTATTGCACAGATCATGAAGAGACAATGGAAAATGCCAAATATTTTGTCTTATTTTGTGTTATAATCCATGTTGAGTCTCTAGTAGTTTGCTTCCTCCAAAAAACCTTCCTTGTGATTGCTCTATCAGTCATCACAGCTTTTGCTTTTTTTTTACATTTAAGCTCCTATAATTTGCAATACTCAGTGTTCTGAAGCTGAGAAAATTCCTTCCTTCATGCTGGTCAGTGCTTCACAGATAGAGATTCCACACATGGAAAGAAGTGAGATCTGAACAACATTACTTGCCAGAGTTTTATCTATTAAATAATTTGGACTAAGCATTCTCTTTTTTCCTTTGTTTAGTACACACCACAGATTGTCTTTACAGAGGGTAGTTGTTTGCCATATTGATACTTCCTGTTGTTCCTGCCTGAAAACAACTGTTCAGATAATTTTGTGTGCATTCCAAGAAACTGAGTAGTTATTTCTAATACCACATTTATTCTAATTATGTATTTGGCAATCACTGCTGAGAAAGAAGGCTATGTCATACTTCTCCTTTCAGAGACATATATCAAAGCTGCCCCTGTATCTGACCTACTGAAAATATGCTTTTACTAGCTTTAAAAAAGTGTTCCCCTATTCTGATGTTAATTAAAAATGCTGCTGTTTTCCTTGACAAAATTCTTGTCAAAAGTTCAGTCCATTTTTTCCTTAAAGCACAAGGACTGTTTGGCAATTAATTCTCAAGCATACCTTCACCATCTCTTCCACAGATGGGTCCCATGTAAATAATTCCCTTTGTTGTTTTTCTGTAAGTAAAATACAAATCGCTTATTTTACTGAGATGCAGTAATATAGCAATAGAGGACTGAGATAGATGTGTGGGTTGCTGAAACAGATTTTTGAGCTCCTGTGGATGGCACCAGAAGCACATGTGTTGAAAAGGGGCTATTAAGACTGCAAACAGGTTATATAATGCACTCTTTAGAGATTTTGTGAGAATAATGTGAATAAAAGCCATTTTTAGAAAAGAAGTGTCAGTCTATCTGGTATGCAGAAGCTTGGTTGTCTTGCTGACAACTTGACATTTGAAATTTGTTTTCAGGTTTCAGTTAATTTGTTCTTAGGTATTAGAAAGTCTAGGTGTATCTACAATACAGTTCTTGGGTCCTAATTTCTTCAGGATAAAAATCAGGTTGTTTATTAGGCTTCACATCTTGGAAGTGGCTTCCCACGGAGCTTATACATGATGTTTTTCTTCACAGTCTTCTTTCTGTGTTGGCTTTATGCTCTGTCTGAATGTAACTTACATTTTATGTACATCTTGAGTATGTTTTTGTTCCAGTTGTTATCCCTAATCTGGCTAACATTTTCCCTACTTCCTTAACAGAAGGAAATTAAAATATTCAAAGGAAATAGTCAGTAATTCATTGTTGCTGACTTCAAAAGTCCACAAAATTTTTTCTTTGTGACTATTTTACTTCTAGTAATAAGTGAACTTTCATTCAGACACTGATCTGCACATAATCCAGACAAGGAATGTAGGAAGTTCTAGAAGCAGGCATAATGAACTGATGTGCTTATTTTTTTAAGGTGAAATTTTTTTCATAGAATTCAACTTAAACTTCCCCTGGAAATTTTCATTCTGTCACTTGTTATGTGGGAGAAGAGGCCAAACCCCACCTCCTACCATCTCCTTTCAGGTGCTTCTGGAGAGTGATACCCCTCTGAGCCTCCTTTCCTCCAGCTCCTGAATAACCCCAGTTCCCTCAGCTGGTCCTCATCAGACCAGTGCTCCAGACCCTTCCCCAGCTCCGCTGTCATTCTCTGGATGTGCTCCAGCACCTCATTTTCCTTCTTATCATGAAGGGCCAAGAACTGGACACAGAATTCAAGGAGTGGCCTCCCCCGTGCTGAGAACAGTGGGACCATCATTGCCCTGGTCCACACCGGCCAAGATGTCACTGGCTGCCTTGGCCAACATTGGATCATGTTCAGCCAGGTGCCAACCAGCAACAGCTCCAGGTCCTTTACTGCTAGGCAGCACTCCAGGCACTCTGCCCCAAGACTAGTGTTTCATGGGGTTTTGATGACCAAAATGCAGGCCCCTCACTTTTTCTTATTTTTTTAATGTATTTTTTTAAATTCAAAATTCCTGTTGGAGAAATTCACCTGCGCAGCCTGATTTCACTTGGGGTCAGAGAGGCCACCCCATGTGCATCTCTGTCTGTTTTGCTAGGTAGGTTCTGTTGAAGAATTTATATTCTTTTGGGACTGGGAAATCTTTAATGTGATGAAAAGATTATTTGGATTTATGTCCTTCAGGTATGCTCAGAATGTCATATTGCAAGGCATGGGCTTCAGTGCATGTTAATTTCAAAAGCACTGTTCCATCCTGGGAGGAATTTCCAGACTTGTGGTATGGCTCATAAGAGTTTTCTTCATTGTTTCATTTCCAAATATTCTAGACTTCAGGAAAAAGTTGTCATTTCAGAACATCAGCCTCAAAACCACGAAGGACAAAAGAGGTGCAGTAGCTATTTGATAACAATGAATCAAAGTAGTTTCCCACACCACTGCATCAATAAAAATGAAGGAAAACAAGGAAGATTGGAACAGGTGTTGAGAGAATTTCTGAGAGAGCAAGAAGGAAACCAGAGGAAAATTAGACTGCAAGTTCAAAAGGCTGCAATGCCACCTGCATGGATATTTCTTACTGAGGAACCAAAATTAATCTGAACTCTGAACCTTTTGAAGTTCTTGCATCACTCATGCAAATACATCTCTATTACACGTGGATAGCAGCTTGGTTTCAGCTAATGTATTCAAAAGTGCTCAACAAGACTGAGATATATTCAAGTATTCCATGTATCTATAATGGTTGAACTGAATTCAAATGCCTTGGGGCCCCCCCTGTGTACGGTGAGGCTCACAGAATTCTATATCAAATAACCTCTTTTATTTCTTTGAAGTGTCATAATTTATTGTGCAGGTCATACTGCAATTAATCCAATCACTTTAAAGGTGGGAAACACACATATTTCAAAAACCTTATTTTGTAGATTTTCTGGGAAAAAGGATATTGTTTTCAATAATAAGAAAAACAAATTATTGTAAGAATAGCACTGCTGCCTTAAATGCCTTTTTTCTTTCATTCAAAACAGAAATTTATTCATAAAAACAATTAGTATGTTTCTTGCTTCTCTTTTTGAACTGCAATAAAGCATGACATCTAGGGATTTTTGGGGGGGTTTCTGATTTTTTTTTGTTGTTGTTGTTTGGTTGGTTTTTTGTTGCTGGTGGTGATTTTTGTGTATTTATTTTTTTTTTATTCTTAAGTCTGACCTCTCTTTATTATGTCTTTTTGAAACTGTAGAAAGAATGTTTTAAAAAGACTTTGAAATTTTCCACATCTTTCACATCATGCTGTTTGAATCAGTGGATTGAGGCACATAAAGTCCCAAAACCTTAAGTGATATGCAGATAGTATTTCACTCATGCTGCTAGCAAAAGGAATTTCATTTTGCTTATTCAGATTTCCTTCTTCCTTGAAGTAAGATCTACATCCTTCCTAAATGGGCTAAAACGGGAAAAAAATGTTTTGTTTAAGAAACAACTGTTAGATGCCATATTTGAAGATCTCTCTATACTTAACAAACAGGTCTCAAAGAGATTTTATGTGATTTTCAGATGCATTTAAGTGTCTAGATAATTTCACATAACTTAAAATTTCTGCTTTAATGTTCATCTTATTTTATAACTGAAAAGAGTAGGAAGAATGCCTTTTCTGCTCACAGAAATGAGGAAAACTTGGTCACTGAAGAGGAAATGTTGTGTTCCTCAAATATGTACATAGATAATAATATCCATTATTATTCTTATTTTTCTGCAGAGATATACTGCAAGTAGAAATCCATCTACTTAGCATTCCAAATTTTGATAAGTTACTCCTCTTCTGTAAAGATTATCTTACCACCCTCTTCTTTCTGCGGGCAGGATGAAGTATTGGTATTTGAGGTGAGGACCAACACAAGGTGCTATGGAAGAGTGGACCAACAGGAATAAGCCATATTCCTTATGCATCTGGAATACCAGGTGTGCTCTTAGATAAATTTCCAGAGGCTGGAATTCCCCCAGACCTTATAAATGGCACATGTTGTAATATTTCTGGAGGTATCCAGGCCACAGCTCTCTAAATGAGGAAAACCTTTGATAGATGTTTTATGTATAGAGAAAATGACTGACAAGTCAGTAAAGGATATAGTATTTATGCTTGTCTGTACAATAATTTTCTTCTAATGTTCTCAAATTTCCTTACTATACTCCTTAGGTGAACATGCAATCACTAGCTTTAGGATATCTCTAGTTAAAGAATAACTTTTAGAATAACAAAATTAGATATAATGATTTAATATTACTACTTGTGAAAGAAGGATTAATAGTACTCCTTCTAAATATGACTTTCTCTATAATTTGATTCTACCACTGCTTAGGACTCTGTTAAAATACAGTTAAATTAATGTAATTTAAATTAAGAAAGCAACATAAAGACTGGGAATTATGTTCAGAGGTATAACTAAAGTAATTTGAGAAAAAGAAAATTTGAATCAAATTTGAATATATCTTGAATCTTATTCATGGGCTGTCCAGACATATATGCTTCCAGACATTAGTGTATGTGGTCTTCAGATTTTATACAGTGCATTTTTCCTACTTGCCAGTATATAATACAATTGATTGCTTCTATAGGTTTCCACTTATTTAAGGTGTAAAATTAATTATTTTTCATATTATTAAAGAAATAAAAATGAATGTGTAAAGCTAGGGATCTAGATTTCTACTATTCCATTCATTGGGAATTAGATTGTAGTTACCATATAAATTTACATTCTGCTAAATAATTTTTGCTTAGGAAAAAAAATTCTAGTTGACTACCCTACATGCCACTTATTCACTGTTTAAGTCATATAGACACACACACATAAAATTCTTCTATATTTTTAGCTGACTGTAGAATTGTTGCACTATATAAAACACCAAGACTTGTGTGAAACTGGCACTCTCTGCCTTAGGGGCATCTGTTTGCTAGTGCAGGAAAGAATACAGTATTATTAATAAAATATCAGTAAATAAATAATTTGTATATTATATATATTTTTATATGACTAGTGGACCTAATTCTGTTCCTGATCAGAAATCATGCAGCTGATCCGGTCCTGATCCACATAGGCTTTTACTCTGGGAGTATGATACTGGATATTTTGGATGTCTACTAATTGGTGTGCCTTTATGCACTATTAAAGGCAGATGAGCAGAAGAGGAAATACCAGTTTACCACTAAACTCCACTTGGTTATTTGAGGTAAATATAGCATCAGTTCTTAATTTCATTCCTTTATAATGATTTAACTTTCACAATAAGTATAATAGGATTACAGAATCATAAAATAGTTTGGGTTGGAATGAACCTTAAAGATCATCTGGTTTCAACTCCCTGTCACTATGGGCAGACACACTTTCCACTAGAGCAGGTTGCTCAAAGCCCCATCCAGCCTGGTCTTAAGCCATTTCAGGGATGAGGCATCCACAGCTTCCCTGGGCAACCTGTTTTAGTGCCTCACCACTGTCATAGGAAATAATTTCGTCCTAATATTGAATCTAAACCTACCTTCTGGCAGTTTAAGGGTTTTCCCCCTTGTCCTATCATTAAATGTCCTCGTAAAAAGTCCCTCTTCAGCTTTCTTTTAGCCCCCTGTAGGTAATGAAAGCCTGCAGTAAGGCCTTTCCTGAGCCTTCTCTTCTCCAGGCTGAACAAACCCAAATTTCATTCAGATATAGGTTTTGATTTGCATACATGTCATTCCAACAGATGGTGAAAAAACCCAAAGAATGTCTACATTCAAATATGGCTATGTCTGTCTTGATTTATTGTTTCTTGAAAGTCTGTAATCAGAGCTGATCTAGCAGAAAGTATCCACATGCACACCATAACACATTGTGTTATCCCAGTTTTACTGTTATGAAATACTCTCTGAGTATCATTCCTCATGCCTCCTCTTTCTTTTCCAAATACGTCTTGATTTACATAAAAAACTTTGACTGTTGATTTCTGCTCTTTGTTTCAGTATATTTATTGTTCTCACAGTCAACATATTTTAGGCTGAAACTCAGTAGGAACTGGAGCATTTGATAATCAGGATTTCAGATGTATAATCAGGAAAAGAAAAATGACTGCTCATCAATAAATCAGAAAGGTGACACCAAAAGTTTTTTAAAAGCTCCAAATCTCAAACAAGCATATTTTGGAAGACTCACCGAGCTACTGAAACACCTGTAATGAAGTTTGCATCTGTCACCCCCACACAAAGTTTTGGGTGTACATGGTTAGCACCCAAACAATGTCTGATCCCTTCCAGAATGTGAAAATCTTCTTCAACATCCCTTGTTGTTGTTCAAGAATAGCAAACCACTCTTTTCTGACAGGAATACTTCTGACATAGATGAAAAAGTCTGGAATTGTAGTAAAGGTGAGCAAGTGCTTGCTTGCTTAGAGGTCTTCTTACAATGAATGTCAGGGAATTTTGATCAGGGTGGCAAGGTTTCTGCCTGTTACTATGACAACACAAAAATAATCTAACCGATTGAAACAGGATTGTGCGAGAGAAGGTAAGAGTCTATAGGCCATAATTTCCCCTCAAAAACACATTAGTCATATTTCAGCACAGCTCTTTGCTTTGCAGGCAAGTCTACTGAGAATGCAGAAGTATTTCACACACATTGGCCGTTTGAACTTTTTATGTGTTTTTTCTGGCAGACTTTCCATATAACAATGAAACAGGTATTTGGAGCAAAGCTATTAGTTACCTTTTGTACTCACATCAGGAAGCATGGACTCATTTGATGTCCTGCATTTGCTACAGTCACTAGTTGTGAAAAAAAAGCTTTTATTCCTGAAAATACAGACAGATATTCTTATGGCATATTCTTACGCCATAACTGCCTGTATCATGTGGTAAGTAAGAACAGGATCCACAGCTTTGTAAAAATCAATGTTAATTGATAATAATTATGCTAAATATGCATTTATGATCTGTTCTGGCAAAGAATGAAAAAAAACTTGTGTGGCCAGCTCTCCTTTGTAAAGTCTTCACTGTGGTGGATGCCCATATGCCCAAAAGTACATGACACCACATTTATCTTCTCTCCTTGCCCTTGTCTCCCCTGCAATCCTATACTCTGCAAGCAGATTCAGATTTCTCTGCATCAGCTCCAGAGCTTTCTGCAGTGGTGTTGATGGCTCTTGGGGCTGAGATAGTTGTGGCAGGTCTTTCTTACTGCCAGTAGTCGACTTCTCATCATCTGTCAAATAAGGGATGAGCCACACAAACCTCCTCTCTTGCTAAAGGGTGTATGTATTCAAAATGCCAAAAGGACAGATGAGTATTTTCAGCTAGAACAAGGACAGTGCAGGTGAGGCTGCAAAAAAAGTAGCAGTAATCTTCATAAATTTTAATAAAATTGGGATTTTATAACTTCAGCAGTACAGCCCAATGTATGAAGGGAAGTCTGGTCAATGGGACACTGTGTGATTGCTTTTGAAAGTAATAAGAACAGGGAAGTTTAACTATTACTGTTTGTCTTTATGGGTAGCAGTAGGCAGCATTTTGCAGTTATCTGTGTTAACATTTTTGGTCAGCTTCTTGTGTTCACATCGTGACTTTTCAACACCTAAAAGGGAGCATTTTAGCCAATGGCAGAAACATTTGTGACCTGTCACAATAGGAGATTATCTAGCACATGGATATATTTGTGTGCTGATAAAGGTATTGAGTAATTAAATGTCAAAAACATGTTTTTAGACTTCCATACTTCTGCATAAGTACAAGAAATAAAAATTGGTTAATAATCTTGTCCTTGATGTGATTGACCAGAGACAACCCAAAACTTGGTATTTAACCCTCAACTTGAAAAAACTACAAAGAATTTAATCCTGAAAACTATTTTAATTTCTTCGTACATTCTTTAGTGTGACTGGGAGTGGAAAGGAAGATAGTTAACTCTTCCCTTACCAGTCATTTAGTCTTTATGAGTCACTTATTCATTACTAGTTTGTGTACCAAAAAATGATGTTTGATTTTGTTTTGACATGAGAGAGTATTGATTTAATTATGCATGGAAGAAGAAATACTTTCTCAGGCAATTTACCTTCTTATGTAAGATATGACTTTAAACAAGAAATTAATCAAAACTCTGTTTGAGTCTTGATCTGAACTAATGAAGCAGCCCATGAGTTTCTAGCAATAAGACTTCATGGCACTTTGACATTTCTGCTGTTCTGTTAGCTTATTTCACATGTTTATTTTAAATGTCTAAAATTATTTCAGAACAAACAGCAATGCATTATGCAGAAATGTTACCCTTCTCAATATTTTGCAGAAAGCTGGATACCAAGGCTATTCATAAAGACTTGTTTATTTGGAAGGGAAGGAAGGACACAATATATGTGATATCACTTTTGGGTATATTTATAGATATCTAATGCCTTACAAGTACTTGTTGGTCCCTAGATCACCTACTCTTCTTGTCTCCACTGTTCACTTTCTTTCAGTTCACACTCTCTCAGGGCCGTATGGACCAGGGACAGTTCCTGTGCTACAGTGATATTTTTTGGTTTGTTGGTTTGAGTTTTTAAATATACCTCTGTGGATAGTGAACCCCAAAAAAACACAGGGCGTTGAGATTTTAGGATGAGAAATTTTTAACATGTTAATAAGACTAAGGTCAGTACCAGAGTTATGATTTTTTTTATATTAAGACCTATATTTAATAGAATTGAATTTAATTAGAAAGCTGTGTATAGTTTACTTTGCTAAACTGCAAACAAGTGCTTCAGGTATAATCTGTGTGGGACTGAATGCATTGTGCATGAGGTAAAGAGAGTTTTATCAAGAAGAAAATACTGCAGATGCATCTGAGAAAACCCAGGGACTAGTTCTAATTAATTATTGATAATGTTGAGGAATGCTTGGATTCAGAGATATCATTGCAACCACAGTCCTATAAACATTCTTTGCACACCTGAGGGAATACCATGTCTAAAAAATAAACAAAACAAGTTTTTAATAGCAGGTTGCTTATTCTGTGTAAACAAAACTAAACAAATCCAGAAAAAAAAAGGTTAGAAACCTCTCATGTGTTAGCATTAAAATAATTAGATAATTCTTTCATGGCTGTTTACGAATTCTACCTTCTATGCATTGATGGCTAAGCCTTTTCATGTCATATGAAGTCTTTCACAGATTTCTGCTCTCAGAGCCTGATATAGCTTCATTTCCTACTTTTTGTTTTTCTTCTTCATTAGTTATCCACTCTGGACTGTTATCATCTCTGCTTTCCTTCTGCTGCTATTACTTTACCAACAGACTATCTGTATTATGACATTGTCTTTGATCCTGTCCATGTCATGTGAATGGTATATCTATATAATATTCTATGTATTACTGCAATTTTTTTACCATTTTTTGATACATTTTCTTGTGTCTGAACCAGTGGAAATGTTAGCACTGATTTCAAAACCAAAATCCTTGAGGTTACTCTTTTAAACACACCAAAACAGAGATAATAAAATATGTTGTTTTCACTGTAATTTTCATAACTCATTTGAAAATATTATTAAGTAATATCCTTAAAAATAGAAAGGTCACAGTGTCACTTCACAGTAAGAGGAATTCTACTGTACAGACTGGATATGCATTTGGAGTATTGCACTGGTTTGAACAACTCTCTATTCAGTTTCTCTGTACTAAGAATTACTAAATAATTTTCTTCGCCTAGTGGGAATAAAGGAATGCATTTGCTGATGGCTATGAATTCTCCTCAAAATTATTTTGTTTGAATCCCATATTTTCCCAGGTCTGCACTGGTTTCCCATTACTGATGTCTCTTTGAAGTGAACTCAGGGAACTCCTTCATCATTCTGATAGACTGTTCTTTAGGATTACTTCATTACTGGAGTGCCAGTAGCCATCCTTATAAACAATCTTTCCAATCCTCTATGCTTAAGGTGCAACTTCGCTTTAAAGTGCATTTTACCTGAAGGCTGAGGCACATTTGGAAGAGGGATTGGTAAACAAGTTTATCCTGTAATAGACCTAGAGCATTAATAGAACTGAGGAAAAAAAATGCTGGGAGTGAATCTGTCTTCCAAGCAGTTGCAAAGCCATTTTTATATGAATGACCCTGTTGAATTGCACGTGTCTAACACGTCATCACGGACCAAGGTTTCTAGACTCTGGATGAGGAGTTAAGCATCTGTGTAAGTTATAGGAAATGTTATTGCACCAGTCTACTCAGCAGTTAGTTTCACTGCTGAGTTGAATGAAATAAAAAATTTCAGGCAAACGAGGACCAATGCATAAATGTGGGAGGCATGTGTATAAGGGTGTTTTTTTGTGTGAGTAAAGGTTACAGAGTCAATCTCCGTTTTTAAATGTCTCTATTTCTGAGTGAGGGCTGGCTTTTCTATTGATTATGAGCAGCACAGTTACTTCACTGTTAACTTCAAAAATGAAGACAAGGAAGGAAAGAACAAATCATGAGTGCATTAAACTCGGTCGAGCAGGTGTCAGGTGGCAAGGGTTGTGTGCACTTTTGCTATGTTTTTTATGCAGGCATGTCATGATTTGCTTGTTTACTGGAAGTTTTATATTTTCTGCTTGCAAGACAACTCACCTATCATTTTGTCTCTTGGCCAGTATTGGAGCAGGAACTCCAAGAGCAGAGACTCTTGTGAAAAATCAGACTAGCTATTTTGGTTTTTCTGCACACTCTCCTCTTTGCCACTGTAGTGGTGAAACAAGAAGGTAGCAGCAAACATCTGCAGAGTTCCTCTGTGTTGAGAGTCACAGGTACACTGACTCCACAGCCCAGCTTGAGGGAGTGTGTTCTTTGGAAAGTGTCTTAATGTACATCTGGGTCTAGACTGCCTGAAACTACATCAGAGGACGTTGACGAGACTTGACATTCTTTCCAGATGAGCACTCCCATGATGTCCAATTATAGTCTCAGACTCTGAGCCAGAGGGGGTGATAAGGGAATTTGGCCTTGAGAATGCCTTTGAGGGTGAATATAAACTACCTGAGTCAATGAGTGTTAAGCATACCAATGCTAAAACTGGTTTAATCCTTTTTGGTTTTTCAATTTCTATCAAGGAAAACATGATGAGTGACATTAAATATTGTAAGACACAGTTTACCTGGAAAAGCTAAAATCAATCATTCACCAAATTGCTTGTAAAATACCAGTTTCTGCTCATTAATGGGTGAGACATGACTTTAGTTAGATGCATTTTTTAATTTGATGTCTTTAAAAGGTATGTCTGTGTGCAACTCTGAGGATTAAATGTTTATTTTGTACTCAAGAGTTTTTTTCTCCCTTAATTTCTCAAATTACATTTATTTGAATGTGAAAAGTAATTTCCTTTTCCCTTTCAGTTTTACTGTTGATTTTCCTGTCATTTAGTATTAGTCAAAGCCATTCATTAACTGTGAACATTATGTAGAAGTAGCAGGATAAAGAAAACAAAGACTGTTCAATTCTGCTGAACAGTTAATATTTTACTTCAAAACAAGCAAACTCTCATAAAACAAAACAAACCCCAGGTCACTCAGACCTTAAATATATTAGTCCATTATTGCTACCTTTATCTTGTCCCCTTTTGCTTTTAATGGGAATTCATCTTTTCAAATATGCTAAACTGTGAATACTCTGGGAATAAACCTTGATTAAGTGTGGGATTTTTTAGTCTTATTCATGTGCTTTCAAAAATCCCATTAAGGAAAAAAAATAAATTTGAAATTTAATATCCACAACCTTCAGAAAGTCAGTTTCTGAATTAATAAGCTTCACTTTGTATTCTTGTTGATCAATCATAATGTATTGTAGAAGAGGGCTATATTTATAATCAGTTTTCAAACATCCCCTTAAAATTCTTCGGTTTAGTTTCTCAGGAGGATATCTAACTTAATATCTTTATTCAGGTTTGCACATACATTGGGGGAAATCAGTCAAATCCATGTGTGGGTGTTGTCTACAGCAAATGCTTCTCTGTTTTAAACAAACAAAACTGGTGCTTTCACAGATTTAAAATTGTGTATTAAAATTTTTTACACTTTAGAGAGTTATGACACCAAGAGGAAGTAAAGATGGCCATCAGACAGGGTTAACTTTAACTAAAAAATTAACAAAATATGCAGAACTCAATGTTGCATAATTTAACAGAATCATACCCCAAGGTGAATCGACATGACACAATTGTAGAGTTTCACTCCTTAAAAGACCTGGAATGTAACAAGAGAGTGATGTTAAGAACTGAGTTTAAATCTGTGATTTTTCTGTTAGCATGAGTTAAGTCAGTGACTTTATGGATGATTAATTAATTAGAGTCTGATTTCTTTAGAGGAAGGCCTTTATTTTAAATTCTTAATTGGTGAGGTAGGATTAGAGAGAAATGTGAACTTTCTTCTGTATCTATACTAATCTTCTTTAGAGATGATTGTTTCTACATTTTAAATATCCTTTTAAAGATTTAGGTAGAGAAACAAAATAGTTTTGGGTGGGGAGAGAGAAAATGTGGAAATATGGAACACTGAATATCTTATAAAACACAGCAAATAATTTAATTACATTGGATGAGTATAAATGAACACTACAAAGCAGTTGAATGCTATGAAATGAAATATAAATTGTGGAAGTATAATAAAGATATACAGGGTACAGATGAAATTGCAAACTAGAAAAAATGTCAGACCACTTGACATTTTTACAAATATCTATAAATACAATCTATATAAATAGCTGATAAATGATTGTAACTCTGAATTCGGAAAATGCAGAGTTATTACTTGAAATCTGCACACTAGGATTGCTATAACTGGCTTATTTCTGGAATGAATGCCCAATTTACCTTTATGCAGCCATTACACTGTTTTCCTCAATTATTTTTGATGCAACAGAGCTAAAAGCTTTTGTGTGAAAAGTAGCATGGCCTATAATTATTCACAGAGGAAGAAAACAGCATAGTATGTGTTTTTTCAAAGATCCCACACAAGTAGCATGATCACTATTATTGATTCAAAAGCTCAGAACGTTCCAGATTCTTGCTCGGCAAGAGTAATATTTTCTGTTTATATATAGACTTGTCTAAATCTGGTACACAAAGCTAGCATCACATCTAAATTAAATCTTTTATTATTATCACACTTTTTCTCAGTAATTGAACTAGTATATTATAACACTACTAAAAAAAATTATAGATAGATATAGATAGATATAGATATAGATATAGATAGATATACATATAAATATAAATATAAATATAAATATAGATAGATATATAGATATATATAGTACTAGATTGTGGTGTAAGCCTTAGTTTGTTTTGTTTCATGTTCTTGTCCCAAGAGAAAAGTAACTGTGTGTGGTGAGTAAAATCAAGGAAAGTGATACATACTGCTGTTCCTCTCTTGAGAATTTTCCAGGTGTATTGTTGCTTTTGTTACTTCAGAGTGTGTTAAATTTTTTTTGTAGTTGCTCAGCTATCGAATATGCATTGAATTCCTTCATTTTAATAATAATCTAAAATGTGGGAAGATTGATTTTTACACATATGCATACAAACACAAAGACATATTTCTTCCTTTGGTGAACACGAAAATCAAGAAAATACAAAAAAGAAATTAAAGTTCTTAGTAAAAAAAGGTTAAAAATAATAAGGAGGAGTACATATGATATGTAGTCACTTTCTTTCTTTCTCTCTCTCTGGCTGTTATAATAGGGAAGAGTCGCAAAGAATAAGAGCCTGAATGTTAAAATACTCAGTTAAGCTCCCCAACAAGCACAAAATTGTAAATCCATGCAAAAGCTATCTGATGACAAAGATATTGAACTTTAAATATCTAAGACCGCATCCAATACCTATGAAAATTGCCCATTTACAGGAAATGCATTTAAATTGGCTTTGTCCGTGCCAAATACAGGGAAATGATAGCTGAAGGAGCATAATTATGTTACAATGATTCAAGAAGGGTGACAGTCTGTCGTGAAGCCTAATCAGTACCTTGGCTGTATCTATGGGCACAGAATGGTAAGGAACAATCTACTGAACTGCTAGTCCTCAATTATCATCATCTTTGACTTGTTGCCTAAGTACATGCAGCATTCCAGGGTCAGTGTTTATGCAATCTGGATTCCTGTGTGACTAACCATCCTTCAGAACACTGAAATACAATTTTTATTGTCTCCACTTCCTCTTATACAATTTTAGTAGTTAAGTAATACAAAAAAAATTTTGCCCCAGGATGATCTGATCCATCCTCCTCTACTACTATTTTAGGTTGCTAGATTTTTCATTTCATACTTGTATTTCATTATGATTGGCAGAGTTATGTCAAAAGAAATACTTAGTTTTTAGCTGTCTTGGAAGCATGTGATTATGTTTTCTTGGGATAAGTCTAATTTATAAAATAACCTTATTCTAAGCAGTGTTGTAAAACTACAGAACTGAATTGTATAACTAGGCTTTGTCGATGTGTACTATACATTATACAGTATTTACTTTAATGGCTATAATAAATCTTTTTCCACCACTTCAATTGTCTTCTGTGTCTAACATATTTTTAAAATAATTTCTTGTACTGTTTTCCTGATAACTTGTTTTTATTTCCAAAGGATTCAATTTCAATACGGTCATAATCTATATTTAACATAAAAAATTAATCAGGCAGATAGTCTATGCATGTTATCCTTTATTTTCTTAGAGTCTAATGTATAGGAAAAATAATAGTAGTCCGCTACACTTTGTGTTTCTTTTTTGCCTCCAATTTATAATTAAACAATTTAAACTGCCAATTTATCTTATTTCCATATTACCATTCAGAGTATTTGGTTTTACATCCTACAGTAGAAATTCTCATTTCATCAGTCAAGCTGACATTTTAGGGCACAAATATTTATGATGTTTCTTTTAGAACATAGTAAGTCTTATAACAACAGTCACAGCCAGAACCCCCCTGATTACTCTTTTGGTCAATATGAGTACTATTTCTGTTCTTAACATCCTTCCTTCCAATATACTGATATGGGATTGGCTTGGGTTGTAGTTTTGTTTTACCTCCCTCTATATACTAAAATTGCATAGGATTAGTATCAGTCACCTTCTCAGTCTTCTCCTCAGTTCTTTATCTCTACAGTTCCTCTTATCATCTGCCCCAGCCCCAAACCCAAAGAGCTACAATGCCAACTGCTCTCAGAGAGCACATCCATTAGTTCTGTGTCTCAACGGATATGTGTATAATTTAAATAACACCTGCCTGGGATTTATCTGTTGATTTCGTTATCTTTGCTTTACTGTCTTCCCTGAAGGATCAAGTAAATGCAACTGAAAACCATCTGAGCCATCATTTTGCTGAGGTGTTCAGTTATGCTTCATCTGCTGCCTTGGGGAATCCTAAGGTGTCATTTGTTGTGGTTTGAAGAAAGATTAATGAACTTGCAGAGGCTTTTTTTCTTCTCTCCTCAGAATCCTTTCGCACTTAATTTCTGCAGTTCACATCTTTGCCTCTTGTTTGCAGCACAACCTAGTCTCTAGATCCTCTGGAGTAACCGGTGGTTTAATCTGAGCAGAAAGCACACAGTCTTCTCTTGGTGTCTGTATGCCTCTTGAGTCATCTATTGCTCTTCAATATTCAAAACTCATGTAAAATATCTAAATAAGCTAATGAGATTGTCAAGAGAAAAGCTTTTCAAAAACTTAATATTATTTAATAAGTTGCAATTAACCAACAATGAGAGCTAAAAAAGATCATAAATACTTAATACTTTCCACCAGGTAAAACATATAACTCTTTAAAACATTGCAAAACATTGCAAAATATGTTTGCAGTGGAAAAAAATGAAAATTCCTGTTGCCTTTTTTTTTTTTTTTTTTTTTTTTTTTCAGGATTCTTAATAATGAAGAATCCCCAAATTGTATCTCTGGAACATTGCTTAGGTGATTACAGCAGGACATGGTCTATCACAATAGCAAGCCTAAGTATAGGCGACCTTTATGCTTAGTGACTGTATTTCTCACATTTCTAATTCAGATGCAGGTAGAAAAATTATAAGGAGGAAACACTATGGCAGTGCTGACATGGAGAGTGTACGATTGAGAGTTTCGCTAAATCTGACAGAGTTAAGAATCATTTCAGAAAGAGCAGTTTATTCTATATTTCTTACAGAGCTATTCCAATCATTGCACATCCTTTGCACTCTGAAATGGTGTTCATTGTGAAATACTTGCTTAAGCAAATTTGGATTTTCATAACAGATGATATTCCCTAGTGTAATATATAGCTGTGTACCAAAGAGAGAAATTTCTCACTGGCCAGGTCCTGTAACTCCAACAGTAGAAGATTTTTGGGCATGCTAATCAACTGAAGGTTCTGTTATATGAAAGACATTTAATGCTTTCTTTTTTTTTTTTTTTCTTTTTTTTTCCTTACAAGAAATTACAGTCTGCTGTCTGTGTACACAAATCTAGTACTTATTAATGTACAGAGTATACTAAATCAGTACTGACAGGGGAAGGAAAACTTTCATGTAATCTTGGTGTGACCTGGTTGACCTATGAGCTGATATTCTCACTCAGCATGTCTTAGGTTTTCTTTTTTTCCCTTTCATGTTCTAAGTTTGTAATTCTTTTGTGTTTAAGCTACACCTTGAAAATTCTGCTCTGACTAACCCCAGTGGTACAGTGAGACCCAAGAGCTGATACAGACTGAGGGGGTCATTTCAAGCCTGCATTCATGTGAGTGGTGGCATAGGACTTAGATTGAAGGTTATAGATCATAAAAGCAATAGAATGATTTGTTTTGTTTTAATCTTAATCACCTAAGTTTTCCTTAAAACATGCCATGCATTAAAAATTGATTTTTCTTTAAGTGTTTAAGGTAGAAAAAGAGATTTCTTCCTCATTATGCAAAATTCATTAATGGTTAAGGGAATACAAATTGCTTTATCTGAAAAGTCAGAGAGAACTCCAGTCCTCTGGACAGCAGGGAAGGCAGACTGTGCAAGAGGTATAAGAGCTTCTGTAACTGTGTCTGCAGAAGAGTCACTGAAAAACTGTTTATGTACAACACCCACACAGTGCCTGTGAATATGAGGGTTTGGCCAATAGAGTAATTAAGTCTGATATTTCTCACAGTGATATGTGGGATGTCTAAAAAAATGAACTCCAGTAAACTGAAAACAATTTAATAGAATTTTCCATCTCTTTCCTTTATTTCTTCTTATTATAAGAATAATTTGCTAGTAAGGAAAATAAAATTTTAGGAAGTTGTTTTGCAATTTGTTCTTGCGGATGAGTTTTGAAATATAATTCATGCACAGAAATTATTTTTAGGAAGCATACATTCTTGTAGCTCACCACTCCTTTGTAGCAATACAGTTTTATATTACATACACATTTTTCATTGGTAGCGTAGTAGCCTTTCAAGCCAGTATATTAAATATGCAAAGAGAACACAATTTTTTTAAATTTAAGGAGAACACAATACTTCAAATAATATTTAAAGTAATAAACTATTTAACAGAAACAAACCTGTAGTTAAAAAAACACAGTTACTTTTTCTTGGATTTAAATGATTTATGTATATAAAACTAGTTCTCTTTCACACACTGCAGCTTGAGGGTCTATCTTTGGGCCAAAGTGGCATATGAAGCCAATAGAGAAAGAAATGGATTATTAAAACAGAGTTAAAATATAGTTATTAGACTGTTGAGAGTTTCCAAGATTTTGGGCTGCAGGTGATAAAATAAACTAGGTAAAAGACATATGGTGAAGGTCCCTTTCTGACTTCATTTTGGTTGTTGTGCTTTATTGATTTTTTTTGATCTCAAAACTTTTTAAATGTGATGGTTTCGAGATATTGAATGCACTTGAGACAGGACAATAAGGGCCTGGCTTAAAACTATTCATCATTCTGATTTTTATTGTGGTACTGTCATTTTTGTACTCAAAACCTTAGTGTACAAAGTGTGATAGAAATACTAAGACATGGGAAAATTAATAGGCTGTTCAAATCCATCAGGTTTCACAGTCTTATGTAGCAGGTGAAGGAAGAGAGATATGGATAGTACTTAGCTCTACTCTTGGAAGGAACATTGAGGATCTTTCTTTACGCTGACAGCAAATATCATCATGTAACAAGACAGGGAAAAAGAATTATTTTTAACAGTTCTTATTTAATTATTTTCATAAATAAGAAACAAAACCAGTAAAAGTATTTTTAATTTTCTCTACAGACATACATTAATAAAGATAGAATATTTGCTCTATCATTCTGAAGGAGCTGATTCTACACACAAAAGACCAGACTGTGTTATTTATGAAATATCTAGGGGATTACCTTAATTACAATATAATTAAGTTTTAGAATCTGGTATAAAAGCCATTGCTGATAGACTGTGGTTTCTTTACATTACCTGCTATAGCATCCCTGCTCTTATGAAGGCACTTTAGATGTCAAGAGAGATGGCTGAAAAATATTTTCAGTGTGTTCAAAATTTTGTTAAACCTTCCATAATCTGTACTGGACAATACAATAATCTCCTTGCAAAGTAACTCTATAACAAGGCACTACTATTAAGAAATTCTATATGTGTATAAAATATTTTGTTTTTAAAATCTAAATATTAATTTTACTACCGGCACAGGGATTTACTCTGATCTATGTCTGAACTTTCATTGGTACTATAAATAATGTATTATTCTTCCTAACAATATACATCTTCTTCAGTTGATGCACATGTGAAATGCAGTGCCAAGTAACTCCTAATGGCTGTTGAATTGTCAGACTTTATCCAACCTAATGCATGTCTAAGGAAATTGGAATGCAGGCAATATTTGTAAGCACTTCAGCATATTACTTAACTTTACCTTAAAACATTATAGCTTTGAAATGTCTGAAGAGAACATGAGACTGTCAAGATTAGGGCGTTTCATCTATTTTTTTTTTCCTTTTGTAAATTTAATGTCTTTATTAGAGGTTTTTGTGGCATATGATGAGATGCATCCCAGAGTTCCAAGTGAATTGGCTTGATGTAGTGGAAAAGAATGTGTCAGAGACTGAAGAAAATTATCACTGTCTCAAAAAAATGAAAATGGGGGTGAGGGGTGGTGTATGGGTAAGTAGCAGGGCATGTTCTGTGAAAAGTGGGATGTACACTGCTCCTCACCCCACCAGTCCAAAGTCTGTCAGCCACTGGCACCCCTGAAGCTCCACATGGGTGACAGGGTCCCAGGAGCTGGGATCATGCTGGAACTCAAGCAGTGATTACTATAAGATTTGTTGTTTAACTTCCTGAGAACTTCATGTTTTTCCTCTGAGCCTGCCTTAGAGTATAACAAAATGTAAGCCTCTTTAGGAAGCTTATCGAGTGAGACTGGGGCATGTATGACATCCTGAAAAGTCAGGGCAGTAGGTGAAGGCCCAGGTGACTGGAAAAAGGAAAAGGTATGTCCCATGGTTAAAAAGTTTAGAAAGGAGGACCCTTGGAACTACTGGCCTTCTAAGAAAGAGTTATGTATTTTTTACATATATTATAAGAGTTATATATTATGTATATTAGTAAGGCCTGTAGTGATAGGATAAGGGTAATGTTTTTAAACTGAAATTCAGATTAGATATAAGGTATATTAGATAAAAGATATAAGAGATTTTAGAGTGGGGGTGGTGAAATACTGGAAAAGCTTGCCCAGAGAAGTGGTAGATGTCCCATCTTGGGAAACATTCAAGGTCAGGTTGGACATGACTCTGAGCAACCTGTTCTAGTTGAAGATGGCCCTTCTCATTGCAGAGGGGTTGCATGAGATGAGTTTTAAGGTAACTTCCAACTCAAATTATTCTATGAGTTTTTAATGTTATTATTCTATTACTTTCATAACTACTCATATACCCCAGTTTTGGGTTGCATTTAGACCACAGACACAAAACCACTCTGAATATCTTTCTCATGTCATGTTGTAGACATATTCTGACCTACCAACCCACTTTTGGCCAGATCCTATCTTCATCATGTTTGAATTTCTTTTTTTTTTTTTTTTTGTCAAATTTCTTATGGATTTAATATATTTATTATCATAATTAACAACCGTGCATTTTTTATATCAATCACAGGGTTAAAAATGGGGTAGCTGCTAGGGCAAACCAAACAGATTTTTACTTCTCTGGATCACACCATCAGTTATTATTATAGGCTGAAGAAATAAGTACAGGCTTCTTCCTCCTGACGGAGTTTATTACAATCAGCTTTATGGCAACTTCATCCAAGGTGTCAGTTTGGTTACAAAGTACTGTTGAAAAATTTTTTAATTTAAAAGAAGTTTAATTTCTCCTTTAAACTAGATGTATTATATTAAAAAGAACAATCCCACTCTATATAATGTATGACAGAAATATAAATTCTCTTGTCTTCAGAAAAAGCTATTCATCAGAATCACAGTATAGTGGAGGCTGGAAAGGACCTCTCCAAATCATCAAATTCCACCTGCTGCTCAAGCAGGGACAGCCCAGAATCACCCACAGTGAGATTTTTAATATCTTCAGAGATTTACCCTATGCAACCTCTCGGGGCAACCTATTTCCTTGTTTGATGATGCTCACATAAACTAACTGCATTTAGGTAGTGAATTGGAAGGACCTTAATGTTCATCTGGTTCCAACTCCCTTGCCATGGGTAGTGTTTCTAAAAGAAAATCAACCTACTTGATTAAAATCAATTAAAATCAAGCCAATTGATTAAAAAATTCAAATATTTTGGTTTTGGTAAGATACTAAGTGAATATCATTCTGACAATCACAGTGCAAAAATATTAATAAAGAATTTTGTGTTTGAAAAATATAGAGGAGAAAAGGCAATCCTGTATATAGCACAGATTTTTAATTTAGAGGATTTATTGAACATGGACGTTGTATCAACTTAAGATGGAATGAGATAGTGTACTAAATAAATTTAACTTAGTGCTGGATATATGCTTATATATCATGTTTCTTGGTAAATATAGGAAGCTATAAGCCCAAAGTTAAATGTCTAATGAGCCCATTCAATTTCAGGCTGTATGAATTTGTAGGCCTGGACTTGTTTTTTTCCTAGCATAAATAGTTGTGCCTTACCCTCTAAAGCTCTGATGTAGAGAAAAAGCTCACATATAGTAAATATGAAAAAAACAATTTTTTTTTTGTTTGCATGATAAATAGGTGATAAAATCAGTGTCTTTACTAAATTAGCATCTTGATTTCTACTAAACGAAATAGCTAATCAGCCAACAATGGGAGACATCAGTGGTTAATACAGATCAATGCACGTGTTCTGATTTGCAATTGGAGTTAGAATTAAAAGATAAAAGCTAATATATTTGGATTTGTCTTAATAAAAAATTCAAATAAGAGCAAAAATGTGATAGATATCCTGAGATTTCTTAAGAGCTAGGTATGGACAAGACTTCTAATCATCCAAACTGCTGATAACATTATTGTTTGTATATTCTAGATTTAGGTTTCCTGTACATGTTCTATCAAACAAACTCATTTCTTCAGTAATTTGATTTAGAATCACAGTATCATAGGAGCATTTGTATTGGAAGGAACCTTTAAAGCTCATCCAGTCCATCCAACCTGCAATGAGCAGGGTCATCTTCATCTAGATCAGACAGCTCAGAGCCTTGTAAAATCTGTTTCCAGGGATGGGGAATGTGTCACCTCTCTGGGCCACCTGTGCCAGTGTTTCAGCACCCTCATCATAAAAAATGTCTTCCTTGTATTAGTCTGAGTCAACATCCTTTTAGTTTAAAAACAGTGCCCTTTGTTGTGTTAACAATTGTATTAAATTATATATATGTAATATATATATAAAATTCTATATTAAAAATGCATTAAAAATTCTACACCCATCTTTACTGTACAACCCTCCTAAGTACTGAAGGGCTCCTGTAAGATGTCTCCAGAGGCTTCTCCAGACGGAACAACCCCAATTCTCTCAGAGTTTCTTCACAGCAGGGACAATTCAGCCCCCTTACTGTTTTGTGTCCCTCCTCTGGACACACTCCAACAGGTGTGTGTCTTTCTTTTATTGAGTTCATAAGCAACATAAAGATTTAGATTTGCAGTTTATTTGGCTCAGAATATTTTTTCCAGTAAAAGTTGCTGTATTGTAATTGAAAGCTGAGACAAGATTTACACAGAAGTCTATTGGTAAGATTACAGAATTTAAACTCTAAGTAAGGACAGTTAAAGACAATTGTATATGGGCATTCATAAAGAGGAAAAGAACACAGAGCTTATAGCAAAATACTGCATTTTGTAGCAGTTGAAAAGTTTCAGTATTGTTTATTAAGAAGTAAGCTTATTTAGACAAGTTGTTTTGTTCATAATTCAGATAAAGTAAGTCTTCATACTGTGATAGCTCATTAACTATTGCTATCAAATGAAACACAACACTCAGAAATACACTTGCTGACTACACAGTTTGACAATGCTTAGCCTGTTTTCATGCAGGAAGTTTGTTCCAAAAAGATCTTCTTGTTACCTGTTTGCATATCTATTTCCTCTTAAAATATTTATTCTGCAATAAGGCAAATTTACTTGACAACTTAGCTGATATTCTGATAGCTTTTTCAAGTGACAAAAAAAGTCTTTTCTAGTCTAGGAACTGGATGACTGAGCTGAAAGTTTGTAACCTGGTGATTCTTAACAACACAGTTAAAACAAGTATGTTCAAGGACTTGTATTTTTTTTCCTGACATCTTGCAGTAACACTTACTGAAAAAAAAAATACATTATGTAGTTCATCTTGTGAAAACTAAACAGTTTATTTCATAAAAAGCATGAATACAAAAACAGTATAACAGAAAATAAAATTCATCATAACTCTTCATAGCCAATTGTAATAAGTTTTACCCAAAGCCTCAGCCTTTCTTTTGGGGATCTTGTCATATTATTCTTGAATATGGATTAGCAAGGCTGATATAATATACAAAGTTACTGTATACGTTGGGGTTGTGTTGTTCAGGAAAAAGTAATTAATATAATGTGGAAAAATGCAAAAATAATAACAAAAAAAAGAGAGGACATCAGTTTGAAAGATACTGTTGCATATTGTCAAGCAACATATGTATAACATTGATCTGGTTGAAATGTTTTTACTTCATCCTATTGTGTGAAAGCAGTTTGTGTGCTATATATGCAGAAAGACCGAAAAATGCAGCTGGAGCTAAGGAATGAGGAATTTTCTTAACGTCTTTTGGCATTTCACGCATGCTTGTAGCTTTTAACTATAAGAGGAAGCTGGGTAAATCTTGAGTATTTATAGTAGCTAATTTTACAGTAGGATTGGCAAGGATTGAAAAATATATCATTACAGTAGATATGAATGCTGGGTTTCAATTTACTTTGAAATACTTCAAAATATAAAAATGTACAATAATCAAAGTTAGAAAACATAACATGTTTATATATAGAACACAGTTTTATCTATTTGAAGAGACACTAAAAACGCTGAGAAATTAAAAATGTGAAAGTATTTTATTTCATATAAAGATAAATGAAAATACATTAATTATTTAATATTAAGTAGTGTCAATACAATTTAGCCCGCTGATTGTTTTATTCTTAGATTTTCCCCATCACTATAACATCCAGAAACCTGGTTAGATTCATGATGCAATCTGTTTCTTCAGTGATTTAAGCATCTAGGTGATCACAATTTTCATTACAGAAGTGGTCTGTTGGGATACATGAAAAATACAGTCAGTACAATGTATAAGTTGAACATGCCTTCAGTACGTAAAATAAACTGCACATAGAATGTCAGCCTTCTTTTACTGAGCTCAGGGCCATCCCATAAGTAAAGCTAAGGTTCAAAGGCATTACAGTCACCTACTTGCTACCCTTGGTCACACAGACCAAACCATAATCACCTCTTCTCTAACACCAGCTCTTTATAACTCACACAGTGTTCATCTCCTAAAGGATAAAGCATACTTTACTGTGCCTCTTTTTCTGATTAAGATGGTAAGTTTTCAACTACCTTCAGGGCTGCTATAAACTCTGCATTACAATTTAGAAGGAAATATTGGAAAGGAACTGCATATATATATTTTCTTTCTCCAAAGACTGGAAATTCAATATGTTCATTTTGTCAAAATGACATCTCAAAAACTTTTCCTACTTCATTCTTGCTGGAAGATTACTTTCAAATCTTTAAAAGTCACCCAGCTAGCACTAACAATTTCTTCTTTGAATGGTCACATGGCCTCTTCTAACCATAAGTATGTGTTTATCTTCACAATGAAAAAGTCAGAGAAGAAATCCAAACATATAATTTAAGTAATGGAAGGTTGGCATAAAAGTTATTTAAAGAGAACTGAACCTTTGTGTCATATAGCAGCATCATAACCCAAGAAACATTCTTCACATTCTAATTAAAAACTACCATAGAATGGCTTGCTTTGCAATGACTAGACAATTGATATTGCAATTTAGTAATCGCACTTTTGATCAGAAGTGATTTTACTCTAAACTGCACATACATAGTTGTATACTAAAGTCTTCAATGTTGAAATTCAAGGATGGTCCTTTATTTTCATCGCCTACTTGCAGGTGACAAAGAGTAAGCAAAGAACTGCGTAGATGCTCAACTGCTTGATGGGGTCAACCACCACATATGTAGAATCAAAGAGAAATCATAGACAAATTCAAATAATGACATTTTCTCCTTTTTTTTTTCCTTCATTTTATTTTTTCTCGTGGCTAAAGAAGGCAGTCCTTGATTGATATTTATTCTGTGTGGCTGGAGCCTGCATCTAAGTGTACTTTTCAGAAACAGAGAAAGCAGATTGATTTCATACTGTTTACCATATAGCATAAGACACTGCAGTGGCCTTAATAAAATATTAAACTTAAAAATGCATTTAAATATATAATTTTTTTTTTATTAGGTAAGACTATTTTAAGGTAAGATCATCCAGAGTTATTCACCCCATGTCTAATATGCTGCATCACACCTGAAATCAGTTCAGCACATCTTTTATTCTTTTCCATAAGCTTCCTACTTGTTAAGGGTGTAGAGCAAAATAAATATATAACAGGTGAGTGAAGATAATAAAATAATTCTTTCTTCCAATGGTCTGTACATCATCATTTTTGCTGATAACTTGCAATGTCTGACCTTTTAAACTGACAGGATGTTCACCACTGAAGCTTTATAAAGATGGCTGTCTCATCCTAGAAAAATGGAAGCCAGGCATTCAAGACTGACTTGCATTTGTCTCTGAATCAAACTGTCATTTTTGCTCTGTAGTTGTCTGTTATCAAGCCAGGACAAGCAGTTACTCTGTAGGCTAGTTCATGTAACCTTCAATTTTTCAGAAAGTCCTTGAAAGTTAATTCACTAGGTTTATGCAACTACAGTTCATGTATATGAGTGAGTTATAGAGAATCTTGGCAGCAACAGCTGTAATAAACATGTAATTTACAATCCATACAGTTGTTTTAGCTTTGCAAATAACTTCACGTACCCATCTATTTCCACTGATTTATTATAATCCCTGTTTATCTCCACTTACATTTATGGGGAATCCATGGCTTAGAAACCAAGATATGAACAGCTCATCATTCAGCAGGGATCCTGTTAGGGTATCAGACTGGGTCTTAGTCCAAAAAATTAATAAATGGACAACCCTTGTCCCCTCCAAATCAAAACAAAACGGTGCATCAACACCCCTTTACAAGTGACACAAATATATATGGCAGAGACCAAGGAACTCACTGTATTATTGCAAAAAGAAGATATTAGCTCATTGATATTGGATACAAGGTGCCAAACTGCAAAATATTTCTAAGTAGAAGAAGTATCGCATACTATTTTATATATTAGCATAATTCACTACAAAGTGAACAACTAAACAAATAGTCTAAATTAATCTAGAATTCAGAATTTGCTGGGAAAAAAATCTGCATTAGAGATGAGAAACCAGCCTCTGAACAGTCCTTTGATTTTAATAGCAAAAATAGTGTTCTTTATAAAAACTATTTTCTTAAAGATTTTTTTTTTGCCAATATCTGCCTGTAATTTCAGCACTGATTTTATATTTCTATTGTGGTAACCAAAGTGCACCCAAAAATTCTTGCAGATGGTGGTAGGAATTTGAAGTGTGCAAACAGATAAAATGGGATTTTAAAATATATATAGGATTATTCAACCTCAAAAGCATATTACATTGAAGAGTTTGAGTTTAGAAAAGCTTTTCTTCCAAAAAAATTGTGATTCACAAACAAATAAATAAAAATCCAACAAGAATCTAGACAACTTCAATTTAATAGCCTTTTCTGTGCTCAGAAATTGCAGACAAATACAGAGATTACCCCACGGCATTGAAAAAAGAATAAATTTGTGTGACTATTGTCTTTTTTACATATATATATATGTAAAAAAAAATTCTCATGGGTATGCTAATCAACAGCAGGGTGAAAACACTAAAGTCCATTTTACTGCTACTTTTTATATACCTTACATGACAGTACACAAAACCACTGCTGACTTTGAGATACTAATCTTCACATTCACATTGATATTCATTTTGTGTCAAACTGTTATCCTATAAGCTTTTCAATATTTCAGAACTTTGATGAGCCAAAATAAAAACAAGGATATTGGGGCTGGAGTCTCAGAGATGTCATCTGAGAAAAGGACAAGAGTGATTTAGTGCAGAGGACCTTTTCAGCAAATGGTAGGCTATTTCTTCAAAACGAGAAATTCTGGTAAGGAATGACTTGAAAAAGAGAAAATTAATACATTACTGGGAATATTGAAAATTTTGGAAATATATTCATCTTGCTGATTTCTGAGTTTCCTGGATAAAACATGTAAAATATATGATTTACAGGACTTCAGTATCTTTTTTGAGGAAAGTTCGGTACAGTCAGATATTTTTCTTTTACTGTTTGTGAAATATAAAGGGAAATTTCTGATACCTTATACAGTAATTACAATAGAGAAAACTTTGAAGCACTTTGGTTTGTGAAACAATTAGAACTGGGCAAAAATGTAATCAGTAACAGGAAAAATTCAATAAAATTTCCCCATTCCTTTTTTTTTTGAAAGAAGATTTTCTAGCAATGGATTCCATATTGTTATAAATTATTTATTAAATAGAAGTGTTCTTATGTTGCTTTGATTAACTATTTAGTTCTTGCAGTTAAAATGCAAATGGGAATACATAAATGTGTATATTTACTTGTTATGATGTTCACAAGTTTTAAGTCAAGATTTTACTTAGTTCTTGGATAATCAATTAATTTAAGATTGCTTTTAACAAACAACTCCTACTGTTCCTCTCATAACTGTTTAAAAATATGAATTCATAATCTGGCTTCTTTGTTGAACAGAATGCACCTGCAATAAATAGGATGTCTACACAATCAGGAGAATGGAGATCTAATTTAACTATAACGTAACTTCATGTTTAGAGCTAGAGAATTTCTTCAGTACAGAGTTTTGCTGATTCTGTCATAACACATAGTCTGTTTGGGAAAAGAAATGGAGAAAGCATGTTCTTCCTGAAGCTGACACTCTGAAATCTCCTGTCTGTGGTACTTTCAGAATGAAAAGTTAGGATACATATATTTGTTTGTAACAGCATTTCCCAAATACCTCAGCTCATTCTTTCTAAAACAATGGATTGTTGTATTTCTTAGTCATGGCACATAGTCAAATATCTTAGAGACTGAGATCTCAGTCTCATTTCCAGGCATGAGTAACAGTTGGATCTTAAAGAATTATACTATTATTTTATCTAAAGATGCAAATACAAGACTGAGATATTGAACCAATTGTCAGGGATTTTAAGTAGAACCATTAGTGAAGGACTACATGTTCTGTTGACTACACCTGAGGGGCTTTTGCTAAGTGACTAAATCAGTAAATGAGTTCTCATTAAACATAACAAGCAGCAAGTGCTGGGAATGAATCAGGTAAAAATAGGTTGGCTATTCTACTTCAGCTAATTGCTCTCCTGACAAATTGTTTATTTGGGCAAGGTCTTGAAAGCTATTGCTGTAGCTCTAGCAAAAGGTATCAAAGGAACATTCAGTCCTTGAGTGCTAGACATCAGTCCCACTGTGGATTTTAGCATGTAAAATGTCTCCCTTTGTAACATATATAGATTGTACATCTTATTTCTTCTAAAAATACTTTGAGAGTAGTGGGATGAAGAGTCACTCTTATCAGTATGCCCTTTCTGTAAAATTGGAGATGTACCCTATTGGGGTTTCCTGTGTTCTGGGACTTCTCCACCTAGTCAAAACATTTTAATTAATTTTGTATCTCAGTTGTGATTTTTTCTTCGAATGCTTTCAGTCTATTAAAATATTTTATACCTTACTTTTTTTTCCCCTCTGCAGTAGAAAGGTTAGGCACAGAAATAAATTGCCTACTTTATAGTCTTTCTCCACTATCTCTGGGAAAGAAACAAACTACAATAATACTATTGCATTTGTTTATGTTTTATCAGTTTCTCAGTGGTAATTACTTATTGCAGTCTGAAGAACTGCAGGCTTTTCTTACTATGTCTCATTTATAATTGGAGTTATTTACATGTTTACCAGTCAGTTAATAATAGGCTATTTAAATATTTATATTTATTCCATGGTGGTATAATGCATACAGAAGATTCAGAAATCACTTTTAGCTTCTTGTGATTATAATGCTTCAAAAAAAAAAGTAAAAAGAGATCATCATTCAATCTGACATATCCAAGTTCAAAATAATTTACCTTGGTTTGAAATAGGTAAATATAGAAAATGACAAGGAGTGTTGGAAAACTTGGCTTTAGCACCAGGTTATGGTAAAGGAATAAAACAGAAAAATAGTTGCCCGACACTGTGGTGAATTGTTTGCATCCATGCACACGCTTTCCTACTTTGAAGTCAGATTCCCAATGCATCTCAATGTTTTTCTAAGAGAAACATCTTCTTGATAGACATCACTCAGGATTGAGTGGCTACTCTTTCTCAAAACAGTATTTTATTTGTGTGGGAACACAACGTTTTCCTAATGCCGTAGTAAAAATTTACTATTTGTCATTGATATTTAATTTTTCTTACAGTTGATGTGACCCTTTAAAATGATAAAATGCCTAGTATGTCCTGTCTTCTGGTACAGTATGGACACAAGATCCAACACTACATCACTTTATACTGGATTCCCTTGAGTCTAATGTCAGAGGCACTTGAAGTCAGTGACTTAGAAAGGAATAATTAAGGTTGCCTGATGTAGACAGCCAGGGGAAATACCCGAGTTAGTCTAGGTATCTCTTGAGGCCTACTGGCCATAAAAGCTGCTTTTGAATAGCGAGCCTTTCCCTCTGCACACAATCTCTTTTGCTCAACACCTCTCCTAACCATGCTATGATCAGCAATTTGAACAGCTCATCAGATTCCAGCAATACTGGACAGATGAAATGTCTACTCGTGAATTTAGTAATTTATAATTGCTATAATTTATCACTCAGGTTCCTGGAAATGAGCTCTTATTTAAATATGGCTCTTCCAACTGGTATCTTGTACTTTTAGAAATAAAGATGCAATATTTAATTCTTCTTCCATACATTCATGGAGAAATTCATTACTGATAAATTTTAAAATCATGAATGATCAAGGGCCCAAGATGCTTATTCATATAGCTATACAAATTAAATTGAATTACAAAAAAAAAACAGGTCATAGTGTGATTTTTATTAACTACTTTTAGGTTTCCTGCTCCTCTCAGCTCTTGTAGAACTCAGCTTTAGGAAGATTTCAGCACAATCTGGGGGCTCAGGGCACCTGGTTACACATTCCATGTAGAGTATAGAATTGATATTGTCGGAAGATAGAAATTAGTTAGAAATACCAAGGAAGTACTTTTACACACATCCACTGAAGGGGAAAAAAATCTGTCAACATGGCTTTTTATCAAATTCCACAAAATTTTTCATACTTTCCCAAACTTTCCTTTTATTTAAGATGTCTTTAGAGCCAGAATTTTTTGGTTCTCCTTTACTTTCTCAATAGTGATTGATACACATGAACACCTTTCTAAACTCAAAGCATATGTGCAGTCCTCACCGTGCTTTTTCACACTCACTAAATTTCCATACATTTAAAATGCTCATCCAGTATTTAATTTTCATAACCAAATTCATAGTTAATTCGAGTTTCTGGACCTTAGGGTTTAAAATTAATTTACATTAAAAGACTTTGTCAAAGCGCTGTCTGGAAATTGCTTTCCAAAATTTGCTTTCCCATTAGAAAAGCTGCAATTGTTTTCAGCATGATGTCTTCATTCAACTTTCAAGGTTACAGTAACTTCAAAATTAATCAATAGGCACTTGATACCCAGATGAAGGTTAAAATGATTTTCTGGCAACCCTGGCAGAAAGTGTTTGGCAATTCAGTTACTTAAAATAGGTCTGGATTTTATAAGTAATTAGTCAACAGCTAAACCTCTAGGGGTAGATCATTCTCCAAGAAGGGAGCTGGGAAATTTCAATGTCTCTATTTGAACATGGATATTAGGGTATGATTTCTATAAACACTTCCTTTAAACTGAAAACTACATACCTAAATCACTTTTGTGGAAATACAAACACAACAGCCAAATTTCTCATTACATTAGTAGTTGCATCTCCTGAAGAGCCATCTCATTACAGTAAGTGATAGTATGTTAGTTAAAAGTTGAAACCAACTAGACACAAATGAAAAAGAAATCTTAAACATGCTTATAATTTCATATAGCATTATTCTAATACAAATTGGTCGGAATAGAGGACAGGTTTCAGTACCTTCTTGCTACTTTGAATGGCGAAGAGGGACACATGCCTCAAGAAATGTTATTGATATGTGTTTGGAATAATCTGTCAAACTGTGAGAACATAAGATACCTTAAGGTGTAGAAACTATGCATACCCCCCACTCATTCAAAACCTTAAAGGAAAATATGAGAAGTTGTTAAAGACTGCAGTTTCTTGCAAACTATCAAACTTCTTTACACAAAAGGACTGAGATAGGATTTGTATTCTCAGCATTAAACCAAGATACCAAGAAGAAGATGTAAGGAAGATATTTTATATTATTTATATAATTAAAACTTTGAAAACTTGCATTTCAGTAGTTTAGTGACCTTTTAAAAGGCATTTGCAATGTAAGTACAAATACTCCTTTAAGATACAGGAAGTAGAGATGAATATTATAAATCAAAATGCACCAAAATATTAATGAATAGTAACTAGCAAAGAAATGTATTTAGCTAAGGGCAATGACTATACGGGAAATCATCTGAGAGGCTCTGTGGTGTTTCATTAAAAACATCAGTTTAAGAAATTATAGATTTTATGTATTGAGGCAGAAAGTCAATAATGAACTTGAAGATTTCAATTCCATCACTTTAAGGAGGGTATTTCTGATACTCCCCAAATGAAATTTCATTAGAGAAATTGTTCATTATTGAAATCTACTAGAAAAAAATCCAGGAATTGTAGGAGCTTGTATGCCAGATGACTCATAACTGGCATTTGATCAAGTTCATCAATAGTTTCTGCAAAAAGACAATACAGACATGCTACTTGCCTTGAGGTCAGGCTGCAAAAGTTGTATGATTTCCAAAGTCTGTATGCTATTTGTTGAGGAGTGATGTGTGTGAGCAGAGTGTTGAAAATTCATGTTTTGCTGCCTGTCCACCCAGCCTTTAATCACTTCATGGAACAGGAGGAGACCTTTCTGGACTGCAGAACAAGAATTGTTTGAAATTGTTTGTCATGACTTATATAAAACAGAATTCTGCAGACTAAAACTGAGCATTCATGAGCCTATCAATGTCTGAGCATGAATCTATCCATTTGGCAAAGTATCCAAAGATATATATCTGTAAATATATATTTTTTTAATATGGTCGTGATACGCTGAACAAATACTTTCACAGAGGTATCCATATTTATGAGTTTGAGTTTCTGATGTAGTTGCAGAATGAGAAATGTATGTAGCATACTTTTCTTTGTAGGCTCTATTTTCTTTTCTAAATGAAGCATTGAGTTTCACCTACCACTTGCTATGCACAGATCTTGCTTTCCCTGTTCAAGTGTCATTATCTCCATCCACAAATATTGTTTCTTTCCATTATTCTAATAAATAAAGATAAAAGGAACAGCAAAGAAAAAAATCAGTATTCTTCTTACATGGAATTAAAAGGCAACGTTCTCTTTAGAGTCAGATTACTTGCAAGACAACTAAGGCAAATTATTTCATTAACTTCCCCTTTGGCATAGGAAAGTGATTCCATACTTAATATCCCTGCTTTACATTGAAGGAATTCACAAAAATTATGTGATTTTTATATGCTGGCAGATTTTACTAGAAATATCAAAATGTCATAAGATATTTCAGGAAAGTTGCCTGCATAAAATAATATGGATGAAGAAGAAACATTATTAAGCTTGACTTTCATGAACCTAATAAGGTTTTTATATGTTTTTTTTTTCTTGGTTGGTCCTCTTTTTGTCCTTTGTGAATGTACTCTCCTCCTTACACAAAAAGTAGACTAGAGAATGGAATTAACACAAATAATGAGTCTTAAAATAATTGTTTTCTTTCAACCCCAGGAGTTAGAGTAAAAAGTGTGTGGAACACTGCATGGTGGATGGTAGATGCAGAAATAAAATGACTACTCAGTGGTCTGTTTCAACCCATTTTGTACGATGAGGCAGTACCATCAGGCACTAGAAAGAGAGCTGGCACAGGCTGCTAGTGTAGAAGATGAAGAAATTTAAAGATGAATGTATTATATTCTAAGTAACATTCATTAAAACACTATTTCAAAAGTAAAGAACATATAGTATGTTTTTTGATTTAAAAGGTCTGAGTATTTTAATAGATGTTGTTTGTTCTTTTTGAGAGATTCAATAAAGACTAAGATAGAAATTAAGCCCGCCAGAAAAGAAAATATATATAATAAGGCTATAGATGGATAGAAAAAGAGTTTAAACATTTTAACAGATGAAACAGTCCAATGAATATAAATACAAAATTATGACTTTGATGGGTCTTTATCACACAAGGCCATGTTCATCATAAATTATAAGCTATAAAAAGGAATTCTACAGTCAAAAGTCAAGCCTGTTTGTATCATTAATGAATGATGAACAACAGAGACACAGACCCCAAATCTCAGTGTGAAAAATAATGACAACTCTGATAAGTTCATTATACAGGCTTTCCTACACTTTGTAAAATATGTAGAATTGAAAATACAAAGATTTTTTCTTTTAAGTCCGACAAGGAAAGCCTTTATGTGATTAACATTTAGTGGTTTGCTGTAATAATTTTGAAATGAAAGAGAGAAAATGCTAAAACTGAGAAACAAGCAGATCACAGGCTTAATTAAAACAAATCAGAGTGAAAAGTAGTTCAACATTAATTTATTCTAGAGCACACTTATCGACACTTGATGAATAATGTATTATTTCTGTAAATAGCGTCATATATTGCACATTGTATACATAGTATATCTTCTCATATGTTAACACAAGAATCGTGCAAAATTTTCTGCCTCAGTATCTATTTTCACAGATGTAAAGAACCATTAAGGGCAACTATCAAAAGACTGCTTTACATTTGCTAAAAATTCTCTCCATAATAGGATGTTTTTCTTTTAATCAGATATTAGCAAGTAAGTCAACTTGCAAGGGACAGCACATACTGCGAGAGCAGTCCATGTTGCATCCAAGTGACTCACAAAAGAACAGAATATTTGTCCTCAGTTTGTTGGAATGAAACAGAAACTTCCTCTAAAGAGAAAGTAGAATCTTGTTTCTGGCCTGGACATGACAGAATAATAGTAAGGGATAATGTCAAATGAAGAGTAATGATAAGTGTAATTTACAGATTATAATCTAATTTACACAGTGTCTGATTAAACTTCCAGAAGAAAGTGAGGCTGACACCCATGTGGATTCTGGGGACTCACTCTTCCAATCTGCCCTTGCCTTTACACCATGCTTGCCTGTACTCCCACAGCAGCCCAAGTGCTAAAACAGATTTTCCCAGTCCTGGTAGTTTTGGTGTAGTGTCATTGGACTGTTTACTTTATAAGAGGTCCTGTTCAAATTGCAAAGGAATAAAATGACATGTTGTCTTACTCTGATAAAAACCATGGATGAACTCCACAGCACCAAAAGTAGAACCAGTGCTCTCTTATGAACCTTCAGAGAGTGGAGTGTTACATACAGTGAAGATGGTGTTTACCAGCAGAGACCTTTATACCTGAATATTTGTTAAGTCTAAGCTAGTCAAACCTGGCTCACTCTGCAGCCAAAGGAGGGAAATAGGGTGGTTCTTCTCACTTTGAAATGCTTATTAATCTCCAGAGACCATAGCCATGGCAGTATGTTTGTTGTACCACACAACACTGGCTGAAATTTCTGTTTAATCCAAAACACCTGCTTCATCTTGGAGAAACCAGAATTTTCAGTGAGATAACATTTTAATAGAAGTATTATACTAGTATGTGAAAAAAATCCAATTTTGTTTTGATAAAAAGAAATTAAAATTAAAATGTGCCATATGCTTTCCAGACGTATAAATTATGGCTCACATAAGTCAGACTCCTATGAATTGAAGATCCCTGGGGAATTGTCCTAGTTTTACTTACAAATGTATTTTTAGATTAATTTTGATTATGGCTTTTCAATTTTAAATATAAGATTAATGATATTATAGATTTTAATTAAAGCATACTTTGTCTAAAGCATTTTTCATTCATTCATACAGTCTGGCAAAATCCAAAGTAACTAGGATTGGGTAAATTCTTTGAAGTAAAGGAGATAAAGTGTTGTCTTTATCTTGATAACTTTAGAAAGCTACTGTCAACAACTTCAGTGCCCTCTGGCCCCATGAGCTGGACAGCAACCATACCTCTACAATTTTTAGCTCCTATTGCAGCAGACCTCTCATTAGGGGTAGAGGTGACCCAAAACACAGATTCTCATTCAACAATGTGAAAAGGGTCCTGGTTTATTCTTCTTTACAGCTCAGCCATCCTGACTGTGACTGCAGCAAGCTCCTACTGTAGGGCCCAGCTGCAGACTCTGACTGTGGCTATTTCCTGCTGCACTGTGACTGCAAGTGTTGGTTTGCAGACTCTGAACAGAGGCTTTCACCCAGCTCAGCTGTGACTGCAGGCTCTGACTCCATCAGATCCACACTGACCTCACAGCAGATCTTGCACTACAGCAGCTCTCCTCCTTCTTTTGGTCTTCTTTGTGTCTCTCTGGATCCTTCCTTCTTCCTCAGGGCACCTCTACCTCCTCCAGGTTCTCTTTCTCCAGGTCCCCTACTTCCAAGAGCCTCCTGACCGCCCAACCCACCCCTTTTATCACTCTCATCTTTATTTGTCACAGCTGAAACCCATTTAGGACAAGGCTGTTCCTCCTTGGTAATTTGTACAACTGTGACTTATCAGGGGCAAGGTCACCTGTAATCTCTTCTTCTACAGCTATGAATTCCAAAGATGGATTCTGTTTGGCTGTGCTCCAAGGTCTATGCTTATAAACAAGAGTCACTGAAGCTGGCACACTGAAGTTTTGAAGTTCTGAAAAGTGCTTGGTGAATACTCAGGTCACTGTGGTGCCCAATAAACCTTTGGAGTGTTTCTATTGCCTACTGAGTCCCAAAGACTTCTGTTTTTCTGTGATGTCCTGCCTGCTATGTTACTATTGTGAGTCTTATTGAGTGAATTCACATGTTGCTTGAATCCCAATTTGGTTGAAAGAGGATATATTTCAAGTAATAAAACCCACAAATATTGCCATTCTTTTTGTTTGCATGATAAAATCAGACATGATATCAGACTTTTAAAAAGTTTTAATCATAGGAATGTAGTTTTAAAAACATATATATTTTCAGGATTTTTATTTTTTCATATTTTTTACTCTTTGATACGGAATAAACAAATGTTTGATTGTTTAATTTTTATGAAAGCAGAAAGTTGTAGCTGATAAAATATATGAATTAACTGAGTAAAATATAAAAGGTAACACAAGATATAAAATGTGTTAACCAGTGCACATCATAGCCACAATATGTTTTAAAATACCATGCAAACTTTTAGAATATACTTTCTAGTTGCATGCATAATAAGAAATACAACATAATAGATCCCATTTCCCAATCTTTCCCCAAAGAGCTCATCTGTAACATTTAAAAAGAAAAGTGAGATTATAAAAAATAAAAAAAAGGTTTTCACAAATCTAATTGAAACTTTTCATTAGTCTGATGTTATTTTTAGACTGTCTCAAGGCGTCATAATTGAGCCTTTTCAGTTGTACAAACAAATAGAAGACCGGTAAGAACCTGAAATTCATTATGTTTACTAATGAAGTCAGCCTGGAAAGCTCTTCATTGAATATTGCAATTTGATTGCCATCATATTCTGATTGGACCCTTGATTTACATTTTAATGAGCATATATTGTTTCAAATGCAAACCAGGGTGTTATCAGGGGTATTTCTGACAAGATTAAATGAAAAACAGCTTATGTTCTGTTTTATAAAAATAGAAAAAGTGTAAGTGCAAAGCAAAAACATTTTAATATATTAGAAAAAGCTTATAATGGCTGATATTAATTAATTAATTTTAGATTCTTGTGAAGGAATGTATTTTAAGCTTCCTATTGAGAAATTAATTTTTCAAGATCACTTTTTACAGTGGACACCCAGATAGCTATCTAGACTTCTTCTTTCTCATTGATCTTGAGATATTTATTGCTTATGAAAAAGAAGAAATATAGAAATAGAAATATAGGAAGAGAAATAAATTTTTAAAATAATTTTGTCTCCTAGTAGATGCAAACTGTTTACTCCAGATTAATTTTCTATTTATTGCAATATTTATTTTTTATTTAATTATTATTAATTTTCTGTGTATTTTGCTTAGTGTCTTTTTAATTTTATTAATATATTTAAAAATATATTTGGATCTTTGCTAGAGTTTTACTTAGTGGTATCAAATTTTAAAGTAAAAAGTAATATGGCTCCTAAACTCAGTCATCAACAAATTGAAACATGGAATAAATTACTTTTTTCCCCTTGCCTATTCTTAATTATATCACTGGATAGATTAGCTGCAAAGAAATACTGGCAGATAAACATGCTGTTGGAGGGAATACAGAAAACTGTTGAATTGATTGGAGCTTTCCTACATTGAAATAAAATTTAAACCCCCTAACAAGCAAGCAAACAAAACCCCAAACACACAGAAACAAGCACAAAGCTAGCAGAAGCCAGAGCTCTGTCCAGCACCACTGTAGGAAGCTGTCCTGGGTTAGGGCCATAAAGCCAACCCCTCCTGTAAATGAGCAAGCTGGCTGCTCTTATTGAGTGGCTGAAACTCCACTGCAGTTAGTGAAGCTGCTCTGCATTGGACTATTTCCAGTTCGTAACAATTACAAAAATTGGCTCATGTGTTTTCCAGCGCTCCTGAAAATGAGAGAGGAGAGCTACGTATGACAGGAGGAAAGGTTATTTGTATGCAAAAGGTTATTACTCTTACTGTATTTTGCTATTTTGTTTCTGTTTCAGGTTTTTAAAAACACTTTTAAACACAAAGCCAGGAAGTGAACGCACAACTTTCCAAGTAATTGTGGAAACATCTGTTTGGATTTATCTGTTGCAGTTTTCCTTTTTTTTTTTTTTTTTTTTTTTTTTTTTTTTTTTGTTTGTTTGTTTGTTTGCATAATTTACATAAGTTTAACTGATTACTTACTGGACAATATCTGTTTTTCTGCATTAATTACTTCATGTAAATTTCCCCAGATTCTTGATCCATCTGCTAAGATAACCACCCTAAAAGAATTACTTTATTTATCATCATTTCATGGAATATGCTTCAAATTTCAGGTCTTTAAATTTGTCATTATAGTAAACCATTCTTTACTGAAAGGCTTTACTGAAAGACTGAAAAGGAAAGGATGAAGACACGTAAAGAGAGCAAGATGGAGACACCAAGGTCAGTGAATAGAGTCAAATCTCAAATAAGAGGAGAATGAGAAGATACCTTAATCTTGGGCTAAAATTCTCTTGTAAGGCTATAGTAAGGATATAATTGATACATCAGACACTTTCCCCTTTTATTTACAGAATGCACTGGGGGAATGGAGCATTCTAACCCCGGCCATGAGCAGAGGCACACATGTTGAAGTAAGCAGATGTTGAAGTACCTGTAAGCTTATGAGAAGCTTAAACAGAAAGAAATGAGAGATGAAAAATCTTGCCCTAAAAATAGAAGACCTATGTTCTCAGAGATGAAGATGACCTCAGTTATAAATGAAAAGAACTTTTGTTTTTACACTAGGATAGTTCATCCTTAAAATTGCACTCCAATCTGCTGAGATGACCCATAGTGGTAGTTGTGGGAAGACTATCAAGCCATGGGAGGAACTTCATGACTGCAGATTTCTGGGTGGCTGCTATTCCTGAAAATTAAAGCCATGAGAGAACTGCTTCTTCTAGAAAAATCTCCATAGTGTGGCAGGAGACACTTCTCTCTCTAAGTGAACTGAAAAAATATTATTTTAAAGATGGTAAACTGACTGAAAATATCAGGTTTTGTCTCTTTGCATTGTCAGTGGGAAAGGAAAGAGGAGTTGAGGAAAAGAAAAGCATTCTAAAAGTTTATTCTGATTCTTATTATTCTTCTTTTATTTCTGTCAATAAAGTTTTCTTTATACCCTTTAAAGTTTTGAGCCTGCTTTACTCTTCTCCCAGTCCTTATCTCACAGCAAAAAATGATTAAATAATTTTAATGGGTGCACTGGCATTTGGCCAGTGCTCAACCCACTACATTAATTGGTGCCACTACTCAGATTATCAAACCAAAAACCACTACTTGCTTCTACTTAGTCTGTGTTGTCTCTGTGTCTCTGCCCCTACCCCCTCAACCTGTCTCGTCCTATTTCTTTCTGTCTCTCTATATTTACTGTTAAATAAAATCTGTATAATTGACTTTGCCCTGTGGTTATTTGCACCTTAATTCAGACAGAGGCATCCCTTTGTAAAGGGATCATAACAACATCCTCCTGTAGGAGATGTTGGGAAGCATTAATGCAGTTGGATTTTGGTTTCATGATTTTGGTTTTGGGAAGGTGAAGGCCGGCCAGTCTTGGAGAAGTTCAACCAGCAATTAATAACCCCCAAAGCATTTGAATGTAGATCTCAATTTTGCTGAAAAATTAACAGTTAAAAAAAATCTGCAATGGAACAAATTTGGCATGCCGTGTCACATTTGTCTGCTGTTTCCTTGCACAAGGCAATTTTTTCCCAGTTCAGCACTATTCCAGCAATCTATCGCTTTCTTTGTTGCAATAGTCTGGCAGAGTCCCCTCTAGATACCAGGAAATTAAAAACAATTTTTGTCACCGCTTTTCCCACTTTTGAAAGGAAGAAATGTTTTTAATTTCTCCTGAATTACTCTTAGACCTATTTTAATTTAAAAGTGCCTGATACACGATGATATAATCAATGTTTTAAATGTATTTCCACAATGCAATGGAAAAAACACAGTTTTGCAGTATCTTCACTTGTTCAGGTAAGAGGTACACCTTGTTCTCAATTTATTTTTGTGTTTCTGACAAATACTGCAATCCAACAAATAGAAAAGTGAAAATTTGTGGAAAGTTGTTCCATTAAATTGAGGATTTAGTTTGACTCAAAACATGGATCAAAACTTAAAGTTTTCATTGCTTCACTTCTCAGTACACAAACCTTACAACAGAGCAAAAATATACTGAAAAATAGGGAGCTGCAAGCATTTGATTATTGAGGCCACGTGCAAACATGATCAGGAGTGCTACTGAAACAAAGGCTAAACACTGAAAGATTTTCTATGCAGTAAGTCTAGAGTACTCCCTGAAAGATCTTCCTTGATTTTTCTGAGTCATTTGTCTACTGTTTTTTATGTTAGATTTGACTTTAGCCATATCACCTCCTTGCTTAAGAACAATGTTTTGTTTTGGGATTTTTTTGCCTGAAACTTTACCTTAGCTTTCATGTTCTTTGGAGCTGTTATCTCCTTTATTACATATTTAATGATTAGAGTTTTATAAAACATTAAGACATGCCAGTCAGAAACCATTACACTACTCACAAGTAGTTTCATAAAAATATGAAACAATTTTTCATATTTTTGAAGAAGAAATTTCATACATGCACCTTTAAATATTTAAGGATACTCATTTATTCATGCATTCATCACTATCCAATAGACATTTTGTGCAAATGTATTACCTTTTCTTTTGTTACAGAATTTTCCATGAAAATTACCATATATTTTACCATTTTTCTGGTACCTGCAAGTAATTTTCAAGTATTTACTAAAAGCTTTTGATTAAATCAAAGAAGAACAATGGTTCTTTTCAGTTTTCTCCTTTTAACACATAAATATTCATGGTTAATTAAGAGCTTAAGTTGTGTGTGACTTTTTCTAATCCTTTACAGGGCGATGTAAATGCTTAACACCTAACTATTGTGGAAAAGGAATGCCAGGAGAAAAAGACAATTCTTGGATGAATAACAACATGTGTTTTCAATTGGAATTTTATTTTTTTTGGTATTCATAAAAAATTTCATAAGTTACCAGCTGTTGTTTCAGTTCTCACAATTAACTCAGTCCTCAGTAACACAACCCAATTTTTTTCCACTGAAAAAAAGAAATTTATCAATAGGTGTGGTACAATCATCACATGATCAATTTTTAAAAGTGTATGTATACTAAACCCTGGCAAAAAGGAAAATCTTGCAAAAGAAGTAATATTTAGTGCTATGTTTATTGCTTGCCTAACCCAGTCACAGCCTAACTCCTATGCCCAGGGGGGACACCTTCATTTATGACTTGGCACAGTGAGACCTCAACAGATGGGCAGAAGTAGCCAAAAGCCAGTGCTCTGTGGACATTTAGGGTATTTGCCAATGACAGGATCTTCAAACAGAGTTTTTTAAACAGCTGTCAATCCTAAAGCTGTAATCCTATGTTTAAACTGATACAACATCACTAATTCAGCTTTGAGATATTTCTACTTCAGAAAATAGTAACTATCAAAGTGTGCAAGGAAAGGTTTCATTCGGGTTTCATTTATGTTTTTATTCTTTGGGGCATATGAGCTGCAACATGGAAAAATACATAAGGCATGAGTCTTTGGGCACTGCATCCTGGACATCATTTCCTGTTTGATCCTGTGAATTTATCCCTTTATTAAATGTAGCTGAAAGCTGAAGCTGCTGGGACATGTTTGGAGACCAGGCCAAGTTGAATGGTGTCATTTCACCACAAATCGACATATTCATGCAGCAGACAAAGGCAATTTAAATTTCACTGTCCACTGAGGACATCAACCCTTCTGAACTGTCACATTCAACAGGATCAAGAGAGGTAAAATGCATGGATTATTCAAAATTTCCTGAAGATACTGTGAAAAAATCTAGCTGTTCCTCCAAAATCCTTTTTGTTTTTAGAGTCAAAGGATAGTACATGGAGCCTGTTTGATTTGGTCAAGAAGAGCAGGAGTTTTGTATTCTCCTCCAACATATGTGATAAATATTTGATCTGTGCCATTCTGGTTTTGGGGAATATCACCAACAGGAATGCTACAAAAAAAAATATTTTGATTGTAAGCAGAGTGCTGTTAAGCATTTTTGGAAGCAGTAGAAAATGCTTTTCAAAGAAGCACACTCTCCATAGAAGGTAATAAACTAACATGATCAGAGAATGCTATGACTTTTCTGTCCTGTGTTATCTTGTTCTTGCTTTCAGTGCCTAGTGCCACTTGTCCTGTCACCTATTCTCTTTCTACTCTGATAGAACCACTTACGAAATATTGCAATACTTTTAGTTACCATTTAAAGGAACTTGTTGAGAATTAACTCTCATTAACACATAACTTTAAGGTTCTAGCTGGAAAATGGTAATACAATAGTATACCGTGTTTAATAAGAGTGAATTCATATTTCTTTTTTCATGGAATGTTTGTCGTAAACGTCTTTACCCATGAGAAATACTGAGAAATATATACAGCCACCATCTATAAAGTAAAATCATGACTGGTTGATACTAAGCTTTCAATACAGAATAATTTAATAAAAATTAAGAACATTTGATAACCTGGAAGTTACTAATGCTGGATGTATATTTTATTATGCATTTTTAGTTTTGAGCAACTATTATTCTTCTACAAATGTCTTTTTACATTGCTTTAAATTTCTTTGAAAATCTTTGTGAAATGTCAGGTGTGTATGAAACAGCTGGAAGTGAGAAAGTGTTTAGAGACAAAAATTGAAATGCTATTTCTTTGCATTTCTTTGGGGGGTGGTGCTGGTGTTATTTGTTTGTTTTTTGTTTGGTTGTTTTTTTCTGCAGTACCTTCTTTTTACTTTGTAATATTTACTGTACAGTGACCACCTGCAAATGCAGTCAGCCACAGGATTTGGCTGATAGTACAACCAGTATGAGGGAGCTTTGGTGTATTTTGGGGTCCCCTAAATGCTTCCAAATCTGCTTTCAGTCTAGACAAATAGGAGACAAGCAGTGCCCAAAATGAGCAAACTAGTCCACCAATATGCTCTGCTGCTGCTTTGCATTCTGCTTTGCTCTGTGTTACCAGCTGGGGTCTGTTATTCTAAATTTACTACAAATGCTTTGAGCTTGAGCTATGGCTTGTCTATTAGACATGAGTATGGTTGAGAGAAAGCTGATCATGGGATCTGGCTAGCATAAGCCTTCTCACTTGTCCTTATCTCTGATACATGGATCTATATTGAAGAAAAGGTTAAAACCAGAAAAATGTGCATCTGACTTTGTGCATAGGCTTTCTTGAGAAAGCTTAATAAGGTGGAAATATCCCTAATTCCTACTATCTATAGAAAATGGAGTCTGATATAAAAAGGGGGCAGCAAAACCAGTAAATGTGTAAACATCTGATAAATAATATTTTAACACAGTTTTAAATGAGAAATATAACACTGTTGAAAATTTCATTAGGATAAATAATGCCTTATCTCACTAGGGATCATTTTTGAGCACATTATAATAAAAAGTACTTATTTTTCACTCACTTAAAAGTTGTTAGTTTTTATGCATAATGACGTAAAGCAGCTTCCTTTTCCAGGACTCTCCTGAGCATGGAAAAAAAATAGTACAAGATGTTCTATCTTACACTTTTGGCAAGCTATTTAACTGCTTTTGCTGAATCACACTTTAAAACCTTGACAGTGACTTAAATCGCCATGGATTTTAGCTTTGCTCCTAACATACCATAATGTCATAACTCTCCTCAGCAAGGCAGTGATGAGCAATTTTAAGCAGTGCAATGCACTCTCTGTGTGCATGTAGTCCCTCATCTCTCCTTAATAAGCATGCAGAGACATATATTTTACAAGACACAGCAAGCCAGGGGAAAAGCACCCCATTAATCTCCAGCAACTGGAGCGGTTTGTTTTGTAATGAAATTCTTTTCTGTCCTTCTAATAAAAACTGGTGTCTGTTTACTGTTACTTTTTAGGTTCAAAAGAAGAGCTCTCTGACAGAAAATTTCTCTCTGCGGGTCATGCATTTTCCATACCAACATAATGCTGAAATACTTTTCCTGCAGAAATATACTCAAGAAGGAAAGAACATGCTCTAAATTCATACCCTCTTGTCTACTTTACTTCTCTTTTTCAATAAAGGGCAGAAAATTTATTTGTGCAATACATGCATGAAACCCTTTGGTTTATTAGTAATCCTGTTCCATTTTCCTATAAACAGAGGCAGAATACCTTAAGGCATTAGGAGACCTATTCAGGATTTCTTTTATTTCTTTCCAACCACAGTAACATTACTGATTGATAAAGCTGGTCCCCATTAACATTAATAACTGAAATTGTGGATCTGCTTTGATTTTTAGTGTTTAGACAAGTAAATTTTGTTCATACTTTGAGACCATGAAGTTTCTTTATTTATGAATCAAAATCATGCATTATTATCATGAAGAATTGTCAAATAAAACAGGTTTTTAAAAACTGTACTGCTGGCCTGAATTTGATGTGCTGTCCAATTGGTTCTGCAGGTATTTCTACATAAAGAAAATCTCCTTTAATTAATAAAGAAAATCTCCTTTAATTAATAAATTCATTACCTCACTCCACTCCTTAGGATGCGGTTTTCTACAGAAAATTTTTGTACTGGAAGACAGTTCCATATGTACAATTCTTCCACACCAAGGTTCTGCATCTGTTTATAAACTTTTAATTTCCCTTTTCTATGGGCAACATGAAGATTTTCTATAGGTCTTTACCAGCCAGGACTTTTCAAAGTCTTTCTGACTAATATGGTGGGGCTTAATATTTAATAATTGTATAATAATTACCATATAATAAGTGTTCAAGGACCTGTTATTGTACATATTGAAAGAACACTTTCTGAGGGAAGGGGTGGAACAAAGAAGTGAAAGCTGCAGCTGATACAACCTTTTGGATGGCCTTGTGCTAGAGATATATATAATATTTAAAGGAAAAACAGAAGCAAAAGTACCACAATATAACCTCTCTTGTTAAAGAACTAAAAGCAGCAGAATGCTCAAGTTTTTAGGATGTCATTAAAATGTTAGGTCTTTATTACAAGACAGCAAAATTCAGTGAATAATAGAATTAATCATTAAATACAGCAGAATTTGTTTATTATTCTGAACCAGAGTATTTATTGTTTGAGTGAACACTGATGGTACAGGGAATTTTTTCAGAGTATCAGAACTTCACAAACTTAATAAAAATTAGTACAAATGGTTGTTTGAATATTTCCTGACAAAGGGCATGCCCTATTGTTATTTTTCTCCACTCTGAAATGATTCATATGCTGAAGGTATACAAACACTGTGATATTATTTAGCTCATGGACTTCACATTATGAATAGTATATTCTGATCAATTTTCAAATAATCCATGTTAAAAAAAAACTTTTCTTCTAGGCAATTCAGCTGTTGAATTTAAAAAGTTCAAAGAAAATCAGGATTGGATCAGTTGGATTCTATTGGCTGGCCAAAACCACAAACATGATTGCAATTATAATTATTCTTTTATATAATTAAGCATGTAAAAAATGGACAAAGCCTGCAAGATTAATATACCTCTTAATACATCAGAACTATCCCAAATCAGGATATTCATAATTAATAAAATTCTGCATAATTTATAGTATTTTTTTCTGTGAAGGTAAAATATGAGTTTTTTCATACTTAGAAAGATTGATTTTAAAATTATCCCTCAATTTTTAAAGGCTTTCCCATGGAGGCTTTTGGCATGAAATATAATAGAATTACATTTATTCCATAATGATAATTCTGGATTAATGTTTTCATTTTTGCAGTGCATAAATGCTTTTAAATTCAAGTTAACTGAAGCTTTGCGGATGATTTACAATGGAACATTAAGAAAGTGGACTCAACTGTCATTCTGGATTAATTAAATCCTAATATAAAGAGAATTTAGTGAATATCTACAATCCTCATTTTGCTTGGAACCAAAACTGAGGAAAAAACTCTCATGAATATGAGACTATTTTTTCTCTCAAATATTCTCTTCTAATCCTTTTTAGTTGCTTTAGAATCCCATTAATTTGATCAGAGGCACAGAATTCTACAGCTGTGTGGGCGTTTGCAGAAAAAATAGTGGTCAAACTACATTTTGACATGCTAAAAACAGAATCCATACATCTTCAGAGATTTGACCTAATGAGATTAAATCTTACTGTTTTGAAAGCATTTCTGCCACTTTCCAGCAGGTTTTTGATTTTTTTTTCCATGAAGAATGTAAGACAGTTCTCCTTAAAATATGAAAATCCGTCTTTTACCCAAAACATTTTATTCAAATTCTGTACCAGATGCTGCCCTTTTATCTACATTGCAATAATGCGTGCAGGTTTTGTGGAAATAATTGGTGTGATAGAAAATGTTTATTCAGTTCTTACAGTTATTTTACTGCAAGGTAAGTGAATACCCTCACTCCAGAGAGAAACTTTGTATAAAATTGTTAGAATGACCAAAAGAAAAAGTAGCGGCTTATAAAAATACACAGATGGAATTTAGAAACAAAGGTACTGTAATGAAAAAAAAAGTTTGTATTTCCTGAACTCAGTGCTGCCTATGCTCTCAGACCATCATGACTGGTTGTTTGAATCATTGAATTGTTTGAGTTGGGAGGGGCTTTAAAGATCACCCATGTCCAAGTTCCCATCTTCCCTGCTGCCTGCCACCTTCCACCAGACCAGGCTGCTCCCCATCCGACCTGTCCTTGAACACTTCCAGGGCTGGGGCATTCACAGCTTATCTGGACATCCTATTCCAGCACCTCACCACCCTCATAGTAAAGAATTTCCCCCTAACATCTAATTTAAATCTACCCTCCTTCACCTTAAGGCCTTTCCCCTTGTCCTACATTACTCTTGTGAAAAGTCCCTCTCCATGTCTCTTGTAGGCCCTTTAGGTACTGAAAAGCTGCTTTAATGTCTCTCTGAAACTTTCTATTCTCCTGGCTTAACAGCCCCAACTCTGAGCCTGGCTCCACAGGAGAGGGGCTCCAGCTTTCTGTTCATCTCTGTGGCCCCTCTCTGGACCTGCTCCAGCAGATCCAAGTCCTTTTGTTTGGGATTCCAGAGATGAATGCTGTTGTCCAGGGGAGTGTCAGGGGAGCAGAGCAGAGGGGCAGGAATCCCTTCCCTGGGCCTGCTGGCCATACTGCTTTGGATGCAGCCCAGGATAGGGTTGACTTTCAGGGCTGCAAGTGCAGATTGACAGCTCATGTGCAGCTTTTCGTCTACCAATACCTCCAAGCCTTTCGCTTCAGGGGTGATCTCTAAATGAGTCTACTCACACTGGCCACTAATTTGTGAAGTTCAAACATATTTAGATACAAAAGATTATCAAGAGTTCAGGTGAAAAAATTTGTGATATATCCAGTTAACTGTATAAAAACTCTCTAAAATAATTTTCTGCTCAAAAGGTACAAAACTACACCCTTCCCTAAGCAGGTAGAAACTTCTAATACCTGGATGTCCTTCCAATTAGTTTGTGTCAGCTTTTCTGATCCTAGCTGATGATGGAGAACTGCTCACACTGGGATAATTTTGGGGTTTTGGATAAATTTTCCAGATTAAATAGGAAGTGTTTACTGCTACTTGGGAGTGCAGGAGGTCTTAAACAATGTTATTTTTGACAATATTATAGGCATATGTGCCTGAAGCTTGAGGTCAGGCAAGTTCACCTTTGTCTTGGCTCTGAGTAACTCAAACAATTGCATACACCTAAAAGCTTGATTTTATCAAATGTCTTGCACTGGGTGCCAGTAAACCAGCAATTATACCTGGAGGCACTACAGTTAGGACTGATGATTGTACTTGTGTAAAGACATTGGCACTACATGATTATTCAAGTTTTCATACAATCATCTGAGAAATACTGCTTTAGTATACAATTTTGTGATATAGACTGTACAGAAAAAAACAAACTGGGTTACATTTAAAATATAAGTAGCAGATAAATAAAAGAAGATGAATGCAAAATTTATTTTCCTAAGAACTCCCTTTGGGATTATTTGAGAAGTCTTTTCAGCCTCTCTGACCAATCAGTACAGAATCCTTGAGTTAATTTCCATCATCACCCTGGCAAGATGCTGGCTCTAGCCTAGAACTTACTGACTTGAATTAACAGCAGAAATCAAGTCAGCTAAACTTATTACAGATTTGTAAAACAATAACTTTTCCAAACTCTTACAATGCTGTCATAGTATATTCATATTCTTTCATGCAACTAGATGATTAAAAGGAAAATATTTGTTCACACTCCATTTTCATTTATTAAAGTTCTAGTGTAGTTACTCATTCAAAGAAAGCATATACTCAGGACAAACAAGTTTAATTTCAGAAATTAATAAGTAGAAGTAATTATACTTATTCTTGAAATTAATGAACTTCAAGCAAATCTGCACCAAAAGTCTATATTAACTTGTCTCTAAAAATACTTATTTGTAGAATATTAGAAAATCATAATCTTGAGGCTGTAGGTCAAATTTAAATGGATTTATTTTGAATAAAAAGAAAGTGAAATTTGAATGACATGGTGCTTATTTATTGGGTACTAGCGTTCCAGAAAGGTTCAAGATAATATTCAATGTAACGAAGCATCATCTGGAATGTCATGTAGAAACATGGTTCCTGACATTTAAAAAAGGAATTTGTAAACAATAAAAATTGAATGATCAAAGAAAGTATCTTAGAGCTGTTTTATACCAAAGGAGACTGAAATAATTTTGTCTGTTTGCCCCATAGAAGTTATGGCTGCTTTTTATAAAAAAATATGTTGGTTGTGTAATCAACATGGAGGGAGAATAAATGGTTAAGCAAAAGGAAAAAAGAGGTACAAAACTGAAAGAATATAGATTATATATAAAGAAGAAAATTTATTGTGGTGATCTATTCTTGTGCAAGATGTCTTATGTTTCCTTTAAAATGGCATTTAAGTTCACTGATTCCATTGACTTTCATGTATTTCCCCTCTGTGTCATTGGTAGCTGGTTTGACAGAGTAGAAAGCTCATGACCCCTTGTGCTAAACTAAACTCTCCCAGTGCTCAGTTTTCATAAATCCCATTTCAGAGAATATAGATACATGACTGAGGTTTAATCTGAGTTTTCTCTGGACCTTATGAGAGTCGCCACTTCTGAAAATAAACAATATTATGGCAGATATGATCCCAGGAATGACAACATTTATATCTCCAGAGGAAGATGCAGAAGGACTGTCTTAAAAGAAAGGTTATAAATGTACTGCTGTCAAATTGTAAAAAATCAGTGTATTTTCTTCAAGAACTACAAAGTTATTCCCCAATGCACCAATTCAGTGTAAGACAGCACTGGTCCTACAGTCCTGTTATAGACAGGGGAAACTCATAACTATTACTAACATCAGCAAATTCCTTTATATTTTCCCCTATTTTTCTTTGCTACGTATATCCTTCTCAAAATGTAAGACTACTTTGTTGTGTCAGATAAAAAGGAATGCCTAAAGTAGCAAGAGGATTTTATGTTGGCTCCAAATCCTAAATTATGCTGTGATTCTGTGGAGGTGGTGGAGCCACCATGCCTGGAGGTGTTCAACAACAACTGGACATGGCACTTAGTGCCATGGTAGTAATCAGTCAAAGGTTAGATTCACTGATCTTAGAGGTCTTTTCTGTTATTCTATAATTATACTTGCTATAACATAAAGCCTCTAAGTTTTCCTATACAGGAAGATAAAGCCTTGTGTATTAATGTTTGTACATTTTGATATCTCATAGAGGTCTGTTCATCAGCCATTTAGCTCACTGCTCTTCCATCAGCTGGCCTTTATCGAGGTAAAGGTACATTTACCTGCAGAAGTGTTCAGCTGCTGCATGGCACAGTTATACAGGACAGCAGGTGGTGGTGCTGGGTTTCAGTAGAAGCCTAGAGTTGAGGTTCTGAGGAAGTTTGTTTATTGTTTCACTTGGAATTTAAATGTTTTAGTGACTAATGTTATTTAAGATGAAAGAAGAGGTAGAGGTGGTTTAGACCAAGGTCCTGTCACTGTATTATGTCTCTGAGAGTGACCTCTCACTATTCTTATCAGGTGCTCATGCAGGGGACAAAGCAGCAGCTGCTGCTGCAGAAGCAGTTCATTTGCCCTGTAAACAGTTCATGACACATCTCCATAAAAGTCAAGCCAGACAATTTGTCTCTCCAGATTGCCAAATTCAGCCAAAAGGCCTAATCATGGCTGCAACATAAACATCGTTAACATTATCAATGCCATCTGCAGGTGTAGATGCAGGTGTAGTAATATGCTTTCTACATTTGTAGGAGAATAAAAGGAAAGATTTGCAGAATAACTTCACCTTGCAGGCTGGGCCAGCTACCTCTTACTATTATAGATATAACAACTTCTAAAAAAATTCTTTGCAGCTATATAATTATGTATGGTTGGTTAGTTTTGCAAAACCAGCAATCATTGTCTGAGAGGTGATGAAGGAGCTCCTGCTACATATCTTATCTGATAATTCAAGTTCCAAGCCCACCTGAGCCTTTTTCATTAGGTTACATTTGGATTATTGTTTGTGGGTTGTTTTGTTTTCAATTTTAAAAATTTCTACATGATATTTCTATAAATAAAATAAAATACATTTAATAAAAATAATCAGCTTCTCTAGAATCAAAGGCCTAATTTTCAGTTAGCACCTATATGCATATATGTGCATGTGTATGCATATACATGCTATATCTCATGATTACATTTTTCTAGAATTAGAACAGATGCACAAATTTTATGTTCTAGTTCACACATTTTATCTGTCTTAGAAAAATTTCTCAAAATCTAGAATCCCTGTGGGCTGTTTAAAGCCAAACTTCTTGGAGTAAAAGGAGGAAATGTAACTTTTTAACTAGTTTATTTTGGCTCAGTTTTGTTTTGTTTTTTTTTTTGAGGCAGATGCTACAAATGATGAGACGTGTCTGTTCTGGGCCTCAGTGCAGAAATTATTCAGCGCAGCAGACACAGTCCTTTCAATTTTACTGCCAGTTATGAGCTTGTGAGTAACACACAACAGTGTCCTGATTAGTTTTTGTTTTCACTCCCTCATGATTATTGGTAGGACTGGAACAGCATGATAAGGATATTCTTTCTGATAAATCTGATTTTGAAAGACAGCTCACATTCTATTTCTTTGTTCACTTGGCTTTGTTAAATTAATCTAGCTATTAGCTCTACCAGTCCTTATAAGAACTCAGCTGCCTCACTCCTTATTGTCTTCAGGATGGTTTATTTCTCACAGATCTTATGTAACACTGAGGTCTGAAATACATGAGGAAAACTCAGTGTTGTTGAGGGAGCAATTAATCTGTATCACTATGTTTTTTCCTGTTATGTACACCATGTGTACCTTTTAAACCTTAATATCAGTATTTTGAAGATTTTTTTTCTTCATTTTAGTTGGGAGCCCGCCCAATATCTAAGAACCATTTTTTTTGGATTTTCTTTTTTTTTTTTTGTGACATATTTTTAAGTATACTGAAGTCTGAGTCCTGTTTATACTGAAACCTGTAGAATATGTTGCATATAACAAAGCCAATTTCCTCTGAGAGCCTCCTAGTTCTTCATGATCTCTAGTTGTGATTGCATATAAAATGTCCAGAAATCAAAAAATTAATAACAATATGACCTTGAAGATGTCCCTTTGGGCAAAGAGCTGGGGGACTGGAGTTATTATTCAATGGCAAGCAACTTTAATTTGCCTAAGATCATGCGACAGAGCCAATGGCTGAACTTGTGGGTATGGTTCCGGTCCTGTCTAAGGTGATAAAATTTGATTTATCTAATCTACTCCAGTGCAACCATGGCTTCAGCCCTGACTGATGGCATAGTAGATTAATTACAAGATAACCAAGTGAACTAGTGTGTTTCAATACTTTTCCTCAACCAGAAAATGTTCATACCATGCCCTAATACTATTTGAAATAAGATATAGCGACAACCATGGTGCTCATTATAATAAAACAGATTGCCAGGTTGATGTTCTAACACTTTCACAAACAAGATGTTCCACTCTGAGTTTTGTATGACATCTGTGCCCTTATATACCTCAAAATAAAATGCCTTTTAAAATTATTAACATGTCAATGATGGTTTGGACTACTAAATTCTTTAGACTTTTGCACAATAATCCCTTTTGCATTACAGTTATTAAATTAATATATAATTAATATAAATTGAAGTGCTGTATGGTCTGGGATAAATATTTTTTTTTAGGTTCAGAATGAGTTTTCAGGATTGCAAACACTTAAATTTGAGAAATCAGCTCCTTCATAGGAAAATTTAAAATTGTTCTGTTTAATCACCTCTATGTCTCTGTTTTCCTTCTAAATGGCAAAGTGAATGAAATTGTTTTACAAACACTTTTGACATCCCTGCTTGTATTTTGAAACACTTTTTTATTGTACTTTTGATGCAATGTATGGGAACATGCCAGCAGTGAGTCCAGAATATTTGATTTTGAAGAGCAACTATCACTATTAAATACCTTCTATCATTATCTTTAGAATCACAGGTTTGTCTGAGGTCTCAGAAATTGTGGATAGAAAAGCAAAAGTTTGTGTGCAAAATCACCAAAATAAAAAATATTCTGATATCATTTTATCCTTCTCTCCTCCCTGAAAAAAAAAAGAAAATGCTTTATGAATGATATATTTTTAGGTATTTTCCAAACTGGCCCTATATGTGGTACATTCTGGGAAAATGAGTTTGGTACTGCTTTCAGGCCTTCATCGTGGTGCACTATTGAGAAAGTTAGCATTGTGTAATGGTCTTGATTCCCTTAACTGGATCATTACATTCTGAAAGAAAGACTTTATTATGGAAACCTTTATTTTGGGAACATCAGAGTTTCCTGAAGAACAGCAATAGAATGTAAACTTTTAGTGTCTGGTAAAAGTGAATCCCCAGAGAAGGATTTTTCAGTTCAGAAAACATCCAGATTTTGTGTAGAAGAAGCTCTAAGGCTTAGAAAGCAACATAGAAATTATTTTGTTGTTGTATCTTGCAGAAAACACATAATTTCTTCATTCTTCTTAGAATTTTCTTAAGGAAGCTGAACATATATTTGTAAATATTGAAAGATGTCTTTTCTCCAGTGTGTCTTGCCTTGATTCGTTGTGTTGCAATTTGCTAAATTTTAGCCATGGAGAAAATGGCAATGTTGGCCAGCTCACTGTATGTTTGTTTTCATTCTTGTTTGCTAAATAATGATTAAGAACAAAAATTAATTCTGAAATCCCAAACGGTTATAAAACCGATGGGCAAAATGCTAAACAAAATGGTGCCTTATTTTCCCTGTCAACAGTCAAGCATGATAATAAATGTCACAATGGTTTTTAAAAAAGATGGCTCATGTTTAGGTTTAGTTATCAAAATCCACAGCATATAGGCTGACAGCTTTTGAAATACATAAACTATTTCTGTCTTTTTTGTTTCCATAGCAACTGAGTGCTCAAAGCTTCAGTTTTGTACTTGTGGAAGAAAAAAACACCCTCTCAGAGTAGGATTTGGAATAGTCTGGAACAAAAGAAGAATGAGCAAAATGGAAAATTAAGCAACTACACCGACATTACCAGCCCCTTCCCCAAAATAACCCAAAAACCAACCAATCCCAAACAAGCCTAGCACAAAACATTTCTCCTTCAGTTTGATGTTATGGATTTTTTTAGTTGATAAGTGCTTTGCTTTGGACATTTATGTGGTCAAAGGCAGGCCATTTCACTGTGCAGTGCTTCAGAAGAGTAAAATGTTCACAGTGACATTTATTTAGTTGATCACTTTGTTCACCTTGAAATGAAATTTCATTATAAACACAAGCTTAATAGATATTCTATATCTTCTTCCATAAAAATACTGCTATTCAGAAATGTGTCATTGAGACTGTTTCTGGTTTTGATTTGTTTTGCTTAAAAACCTATTTTAAGGAGGAACACTATTTGTTTCAAAATATTTTGGTTAGATTTGCCACATGAAGGAGACTATTTTAGCAAATCGAAAAGGATATTTATGCATGTCTTAGGTTGCAATACAGGACGTGACCAAAAGTATGTATTTTATCCCCAGCTGTTGATACCAGGTAGGGCAGCCATCTTTTTCACAACCCATCCTTCCTCCAGGAAGATATTGGCTGTTAATGGGCCATTGAGTCCCACTGTATGACTGATGAAATTACATCACCCCACTGGGAGATGCTCCAGCCAGGGGGAAGAGCCAAGCATTTCCTACCTAGATAAAAACTGAGATTTGGAACACCAGAGCATCCTTTTTCCACTGTATTCCAGAGGAAAACTGGACCTTTCCACATCACCACTGGACATTTGGAGGAAAACTGCACCCTTCTACAGGAGCACTGCTTCAACTGAACCACATCTATCACTGCAGGAGGACTGCAGCCACAATTTAAAGTGACTGCTACCAGCACTCTGACTGATGGGGTGTCCTGCTGTATTCTGACTCTGTCAGTATTTTGCATTTGTTCTTTGTAATACTGTTATTCCTATTCCCATATTTTTGCCTGAGAGCCCCTTAATTTCAAAATAATAATAATTTGGAGGGAGGGGGTTTACATTCTCCATTTCAAAGAGAGGCTCCTGTCTTTGTTAGCAGACACCTGTCTTTCAAACCAAGACAATGCATCTGTAGAAGTATATTTATTAAAGTTGCAAAACATTAATCAGGAACAGAATTGAAAGAGAAACAAGGTAATGGGAGTTATACTATGTGGATAATGCATGACTAGGAAGATGATACAGTTTAAAGGGTTTCCAAGCATACTCAATTTTGCTGTTTATTTCCTGCGGAAAAAAAAAATAGTAAAAGTAGGAGAATGTCCCTGAACTATTCATCTCCTGCAAGAACTAGCAATGCACGTTCAAAAAAATGAGAAAACTTGATTGCTTTCAGGCATTCATGGGAATGGATTAATGGATTTAATGTTTTCCATCTATACAAATATAATCTTACTTAGTCTTACTTTCTAATTTGTCAAGTACATATAATATTCATGAAAGAAAGTATTACTGCTACATAAAATATACAAACATATTTTAAGTGCAGTGAAATTTGTTTGATCACACTATTCTGTACCATTTCTCTTATAAAATTAAAATGCATGTATTAATCCTTCCTTCCATGACAAAAGATGCAACTGGAATAGACCTATTGTCAATAGGTATCATACTGATTTCAAACTGAACTGTTCTTGAGTTATATTAGGCAAATTTAAGACAACAGAGATATGTATAACATGATTTTAAACTAAAAAAAATTCACTTGTCAAAAATATAACCCATAGAATAATAATTAAATTTGAACTAGCTTCATGCAACTTTGTGTACAGTATGTAAAAAGACAATTTATAATAGAGTATAGTGGCAATAACTTCCCTTTAGGATATTAGCAGACTTTTATCAAGGCAACATTATCCCTAATGAGTAATGTCCTGATTAACCAAAACAGCTCCTAAAAAAACCATTCCAGTCTACTGGTTAAAGGCCATTTCAAATGGCATATAAACGAATACAGTCTGGAATGGCTTCCTGGTGTCTGTTTTCCTTTGTCGAATAAATACATAAAATATTCCTTTCAATAGCTGGAATACATACTGGTTCAGTAGACCATGAAGATATCCTATAGCATACATAATATGTACCCTTAAAGGAGAATAAACCTTCTGAAGTACTCAGTACTCTTGCTTGAATGAAGCACTCAGGATTTTTGTGTATATAACATCCATTTGTAGATATGTGTTTGTGATAAATTTCAAACTTCCATCCTATTTATTCCAGTGTTATGATCAGTAAACCTTTGCTTTGGCTCAGATCAATGTGAAAGCTGAAAATACTTCTAATGTCTTATTTTTTAGCTGCTCTACATTTGCAGCTGAGAAAGGCATGGCATCAATCAAAAGCTGCCAGATTTGATAAGAAGGAAAATGAGAATGTCATGCACTATATGAAAATTTTGGAAAAAAAATACAATTAAGCTGGTTAATGTATAATTAAAAGCTACTTTGTCTGCAGTGAAAGTTGAATATTTTGTAAGCTTTCTAAACTTTTAAATATTATCCACACAGAAATACACCCTGAAGAAATCCACATTTGGTGTATATTTTAGAAAGAAGACTGTGATTTGAGCCATAGAATCACTAAATGGTTTGATTCAAAGGGGTCTCAAAAATCACTTCGTTCCAACTCCCCTGCTGTTTGCAAGGACACCTTCAAACTATACCAGGTTGCTCAAATCCCCATCCAACCTGGCCTTGAACACCTCCATGGATGGGTCAGCCACAACCTTACTGGGCAACCTGTGTGAGTGCTTCACCACCCTCACAGGAGAGAATTTTCTCCTAATACCCAGTCTAAATGCACTTTCTTTCGTTTTGAACCCATTCTCCCCTCGCTCTCATTACATGCTCATGTAAACAGTCTCTCTCTGTCTTTTCTACAAGTTTTGTTTAGGTTCTGGAGAGCCACAATTAGGTCACCCTGAACCCTTCTCTCTTCCAGGCTGAACAACACAATTTCTCTCAGCCTCTTCTTGCAGGAGAGGTTCTCCATCCCTCTGATCATGTGGGTGTTCCTCCTCCGGAGTCACTGCAGCAGGTCCATGTCCTTCCTGTGCTGGCACCCCAGAGCTGGGGGCAGCACTGCAGGTGGGGTCTCACAGAGCAGAGCAGAGGGACAGAATCCCCTCCCTGGCCCTGCTGCCCACGCTGCTTTGGATGCAGCCCAGGATATGATTTGGCAATGCTATTAGATGCTGCACCTTCTCTCTAATACTGTCAAATTTTCTCAGAAACATATTCTAATGTTTTACAGGCCAGTGTTTCAGATGCACATACCTATGATGAAATTCACAGATTCTTAAGCTCTAAGTTATAAAAACTACTTCTGAAATAGTTCCAAGGATGAAGATTCCACAACAACTCTTGGAAACCTGTTCCAGTGATTGAAATTAGTGAGCTGATGAGCTTAGTAAATTGTGTTTGAAAGAGCTGGATGCACCCAAACATCTAAGTTTTTATTTAAAAACTCTCCTATACTTATTTAAATGTAATGTTCTATTGTATTTTATTTGTTTGGAGAGCTCTCATGAATTCAGATCCACTCAGGGTCTGATCATTTAAACAGTGTTTCTTTTTGTGCTTCAGTTTTACTAATGGAGCTTTTCAAGAAATATCCTGCTTCTATTATGTGAGATTAGTGTATAGAAGGAAAACTGGAATACATATTGAAGCATTGCTTCCCATGTCTCACTGAAATATGTCATGGTATGTAGACTTCACATGAATGGTTGTTAAACACAATATTCTCAAACTTGGGAATTCATAAGTACTCCTGACAACGAGTGCTGTTTCTAACAATAGAAACAGCACTGGTCTTAGTCAGCTATGGATGACACAATTTTGTGACATGAATGTGATTAATCTCTTGAATTGATTATTTTAGTCACTTCTAAGAGAACTGTGGATTTTCTACAATTTTTTCTTTTATTAAATTGGTTAAATTTTGTTTTTCATTGACTTAAGTATTTTTTTAAGCAAGTAAGAGTAGAAGAAATTTTTTGGCCATAGATAAATTTCAGAAGCATTGACAATGAGTAATTCATATTTATTCTGAAAAAGAAAGAGACGTGCTGCAATCAGGACTGTTTTCTAGCCCACCTAGGTTTAAACAAGTGGATTTTCAAATGGCTTTTCATTTTCAGTAAACAAAGGAGAACAGAGAAAATGTGAGAAGGGACAGATGGTTAGTTTATTCTTGTAAAAGATAGAGAAGTTATATTTATTGAGAGAGTACACTGTTCAGATTCACAGAGAGAGTATGCCCTCAATTTCACTGCACTATACCAGTGTTCATTCAACTGATGAAGTTCTCAACTCAAAGGGCAGTGTACACTTTGTTCTAAGTTCCTGCTGGAATGGAAAAGCTGACAGGGGGAAACTTGCACAAAGGATATTGTGCTGTTAAAGTTTGTTCAAAGTGACAGTTGTAAGATCTCTTTGAAATGAAATTGAAAAGGAAAAACCAATTTTCTTTGAGGACAAAGTTCAGCTCATTTGTTGTTCCTTACCTGTCTAATTTCCTTCTCTGTAAAAGAAATTTTGACTAGGTCTATTTGAAAATGTAGTTTATCCTAGTACAGGCATAACTCAGAAAATTTAATTCCAGTTAACATAATATTTGTAGACAGTAAAAATTAATTTCTTTCTGTTTAGGGCAATATAAATGCCAAGTTTTGCTGAAAGGATTGGATTTTTAAGGTAGGCAACATGATTTTTAATGAATTTTTCATTCACTTCTTCACTAGTGAATAAATGGTGGGATTTAAGATATTTCAAAAATAAAGACAGCTCCTAGAAAACATGAGCTATTTTGGAAGATATTAACTACCAATACAGATAACTAATCAATTCAAACCCACTAAATATTTTTAAATATTTCCAAAATATATATTTTATATATATATATATATATATATATATATATATATATATATATTTTAACTCAGGTAAGGTTACAATTTATTATAAATATATAGTAAAAATGTTTATTAGTTATAAAATTCTACAGTGTGTATGATTATAATTATGAAAATAAAAGCTAAAGAACCACAACCTGTTTTATGAAAGGATTGAATATTTGGACACAGAAGATATTTGGATATCGTGAAATTTAATTCAAAATTTACATTGTTTATGTTTCGGAGTGTGTTGGAGGGGCTGATTAACTGGCAGTCTGCAAAATATTTCTATTTGTGTTTGTTTTTCATGGAAAGAGGTCTATCTGCTGTGGTACTTGTAGATGCATAATATACAAGTATAAAATGGTACATTTGATCTAAGACCAATAATTGAAATTTATTTATTACCTACTTCAAGAGCAACAGATGTCTCTATCACTCTATATATACTACTGCCCCTTATCCCACTTCTATGTTAATATGCTGTCTATACTCAAGACTAACTCATCCATCTATCCATTGACAATTTTTTTTTGAAAGGGCAGTGACTAAACATGTTTGTAAAAATCCCTCTACAGGTGATGGTTATGCAAGTCAATATTCTCCATTATGGTCAGGTTAACCACATATTTTATCACAGGTATATATTAACCCATGTCACGCTTCCAGTTTTAATATTATTCTTCAACCCTGTGCCAAGCCAATCTGCTCTGAGCTGTTGCAGTCAATACCTGATCAGCATGATCAGCTAGTGGATCTAGGGAGTTGTCTACACTACAGTTTAAAATATAATTATAAGGCTATAAGAAATGAAATCTAATTATCTAACCGAAATTAAATTTGTTGCAGGACTAATTTATCAAGGTTTGAGTTGTGGAGAGATGATACTCAAAAGGATCATGGAATGATGTCTGTGAGTGGATAAGCATACTTTTCTGTCTCAACGTAGTTTGCTGACATGCAGACAATTGTTTTGTATACCTGTATCTAAAGGTAGGGCCTTGATTCAGATGTATTTTGGCCAAGCTTTTAGGATTTATGACTTTATACTGGTATTTTTTTCCAGAGAGACTAATCCCTAAATTGTGTAATGCAGCTCATCTCCCACAGCTGAAGTGTGATGCAATTGCTAATTTACAGATAGACATCTGAAGCACAGAAGTAAATGTTGCTTTGCCTAAAATCAAACATGAGTGTTACTCAGTGTAACACTAGGGAGAACACTGAAATTGGACTTCACCCTTACCTTTTCTTTCTTTCCTTCTTTCTTTCTTTCTTTCTTTCTTTCTTTCTTTCTTTCTTTCTTTCTTTCTTTCTTTCTTTCTTTCTTTCTTTCTTTCTTTCTTTCTTTCTTTCTTTCTTTCTTCCTTCCTTCCTTCCTTCCTTCCTTCCTTCCTTCCTTCCTTTCCTCCTTTCTTCCTTTCTTTCTTTTCCAATACGTAACATAATGAGAGCAAGCAATCTTTGAAGATCTATTCTTTATGGCCTAAGAAGATAAGCAGACTGATCATAACAGCAGATAAAAGAAACTAACATATATGTTGGAACATTCACAATATGTGTAACACACATATTAATAACATGGCCACAGGGCTGACAAAACAATATTATCATCTGTGTGAAGTAGTTGAACTTGTTTGAGTCAAGAGCTGCTTTCAGAAACTGTGGTTATTCAGGAGTAAGAATATGCAACACTGGCTTGCCATCAGTTTTCAAAACAAATGACTTTTCCTTCAGCCCTGGAAAACTATCTCCAGAATCATTGCCTAGAGGAATTATTTTTTTCAGTTTTCTGATAATGATAATGGTCTGCATCATTAGGAGAGAAAACTGTCTCCTTCAAAGGGTGATAACACATCCTGGAGGGAAAACAGAAAGCATATATTCATCCCAAAATTTTAGGATATTAGTTCTACCTGTACCCGGGGAGGGATGTGTTGAGTCATATGCATTGATGGACAAACACATTTTAATTTTATTAAAGGTACACTGTATTTTGGTAACATGCTGGTGAGACCTAAGAATTTTTTTTTCCAAGTTTTTCTAGTCTGTTCTGAAGCTAAGCATATTAAAAGCCTGCTTTGCTGCCAAAAACCAAAAGTGACGTTTGGCTAAACCTCTTTTCAATGGATGAATCACAGCCAGTTCACATCATGGTTTGCATTGCTGGAAAAACATCAACAGACTGGCACAACAGAAGTAGGTTAAGCTGCTGTTTAGTTTGCGGATTGGCAAACAGATGAGGAACACTGGTATTTCAGTTATCAGTGAGCCAATGGCCTCTTCTGGGTACAAAAGAAACTGAAATATGCTCAGTCCTGGAAAACCTTAACAGTAGTGTAACATTTGCTCTCAATTACTCCTTGTATGACAGGATTTCTGATGGAAACAGAGTTCAGAAAATATCAGCATACTATGATTATGCTACTGTAATCTGTCAGGTAGTCATAAGTCTGGAAAAAGGCACACTATTTCAACCACAGAACAATTTTCTGCTTGTTAGAAACAATGCACACTTTTAGAGAGGAGAGATATGTGTACATTTATGATGGGCACTTTGAAGAGATGCATTTCTGTGGCTAATTTTGTGCAATTAAATTTCAGACAAGTATGTGGTTTGAACATGAGATTGTTAGAATGAATCTGCTACCCTGACAGTAGAAGTAAACAAAAGTAAGACAGCTAACTCCTTGCTTGATCTACATATCTTAGAGTTCATGTCTGTGAGGAAAGAAATGTCAACCAAAGGTTACAGGAAAAACATTATTTGATATGATAGGCTTACGTGGTTATGCCTACCTAGTTTCAATTGGCAGAAATAGCTGGTGCACTCATTGTTCCATTCATGTGTGATATTTTAAACATGAATTTGTTTCAGATATACGTCAGTTAATAGGTGACCTTCTTGTCAAGGAATGAATGACTCAGGGCTGTGATGTGGTGAAGCTGAAGATGGCTTGCCTCAGAAGAAAAGGATGGGAGTATCTAAGGGAGATAAATACTGAGTATGAGCATACACATGGCACTTCAGGATGATGCTGATTTGACAATAAGCTGGAAAGGTGCAGCTATGTTTGTATTTACAGGTGATTATATCAACAAGGTTCAAAAGAAGGTGGGGGGATGAAATGAAATTGGTAGTTGACATATATGTCCTGGATAAAACAAAAAAAGTACCTTGTATTTCCATTAGATCTCAAATTTCAATGAAGTACAATGTTTTACTTTGCTTATATGGATAGTTTTTTTCTTTATCCATTATTTATTATCTATTATCCCAACCCATAAATTTTATAGATTTAAGATTTTCTTTCTCTCTAATCCCAGTGGTGCAGGACTGAATGAGCAGCTGCACAATGCTTGGTTGCTGGCTGGGGTTAAACCACATCAAAAGCCAGAGTTGCTAACACAATATATTTTCATGGCACTAAAGTAGACAATTAATTACTGGAAAGCAGAAGAAATCCCTATGTGGAAATAAAACCTGAAATGTTTGTTTTTCCACAAATGTAAGGCAGACTATCCCTGCCATTTACTCAGGCACCAAAAAACTCTATTTAGAAAAACCCTAATATATTAAAGCAAATTTATTTCATGTTTTAATGAGTGATGAAGAATTAAATGTTACCATTCTATTAAGTTTATACTTAAAACTTTTCCCATTGTTTTCACTTTTTAACATTTGCATTGAGAAAGTTGGCAAGAGCTATCAAAACCCAAGTAGTGTAACTTGAAAGCCAACTGCACAAAACAATCAGGGTCTAGCGGGATGTATAATAAAATATGCCAGATTGTGTCATTATAATGCAATTTTGGAAGAATTATACATATTCATTCTTCTCATTTAGCAGCTGAATGACAACAAGCAGGTGAGAACATCTATATGATACATCAAGCAAGACAGTTGCCATTATGAACAAAACATAAAAGAGTGTGGCAGGGCTGAAAAATGGAAGGAATGTTCTGTTCATACCTTGCAGGCATTGTTATTCTTTGATAGTGAAATGAGGCTTGCTGTGGAGAGGGGTATGTGTTGTTGTCATTGTAGGTAACATTTCTGTGACAAATTGTAAGAAGAGTGTGTATCTTAATAAAATTCTCAGTAAGTTATTTAAAGGTATTCTTAGTTTAAGGAAACTGCCAGTTTCTTCTCATTTCTATTGTTATGTACATGATTTTTTTTTTCTGCCAAATGAAGGCTAGATTCACTAATGAACTCCAAAAGCCTGACTTTCTATTGTAATAATGAAAAATAAAATTATACCATGACATTACTGAATGACAAAATAATAATCTCCCTTCCCTATTTCTACAATGTGTCTTTGGATTGCAAACTGCTTCTTTGTGTCTGTTAAACAAATAAGTAAAAGGTCTTTTCTGAACCCTGATTTTTCCCTTCCTCTCCAAAGTTTTTCAATACAATGCTGACAGGTTGCTGTCTCTTGTTCTTCAAGCCACAGTCATTCTGTGACATATTTTATCAAAATGATCTGCCTCTAAAGAATTAGAAGTTGTTGCTTTGTAACAAGATTATATTAAAAAACCATGAACTTACAAAGGCATGTCAAATATTCTACACAAAGCAAAAATATGATTGATATTTTGGTCTGGGCCATATTTTCAATAACAGACAGTCTGGAACAAAGAAGTGCTTACACAGTTGAAATGACTAGACAACATCTAGACCAATGTTTGTTTGTTTTGTTTTTTTATTCTGCAGTAAGTATTAAATTATAAAATTTTGTTTGGGATTATTCACATGTCTTCGGGAGAAAAACAACATTAGATGTTAGTGGCTGGTTATTTACAACACCTGAATCATTGCAAGGCATGATATTTCATAGCAGAAAAACAAATTCTGATATGTGGTAGATTTGAAGTATTATGGATAAATCATGAACCACCTATAAAATCTTATTGGACATGAAAGTATGTATTATTATCACTTGGATGGTGAATTATAGTCAGTGATCACTGAAACTTAGTTTAATCTTTTTTCCTTCCAATATGAAAAATAATTTGGCAGGAGATTATGCATGAACTTATCTATTAGATTTCTACACCATTACTAAACTAGCCATTTTTGTGATTGTGAAAGATGGTGAGAGAAAGGCTTTCATGGACATTTAGTGGAAGAGGTATAAAATTCCTTTTTATTTGGCACCAAACACTATTAACCACATATTTTCAAAATAGAAGAATGTGATGGGATCCATCCTTCAGTAGCCTTTAAAACCTATAGAAGTAGGACTAGAAGATTTTTTTAAAAATTGAAACAATATCTGAAAAGAAATAATACTTTAAGATCTTTTTGTCTGTTCTTGACATTATCACCTAAGATTTTTCCCTTCCATACAGGTCATGTATTTTTCTCTCTTGATCTACACATAATTTTATTTGGATGGAAACATTCGCATTTATTTTCAGCTCATTTCTTATCTTCCTGAACCATAAGTGCAGATAAATACAATTTCCCCCTCCTGTTTGTTGTGCCTTTAATTCTGGCATTCTTTACATTAATGACAGACAAACATCAAATCTGATTGCATACTGGCTGTATTTGGTCTTTAGGCTTAAGTGGTAATTATAAGACCTCAAAGAGCAGATGGGTAGAAGAATTTGAATTATTTTGTCATATCAGAGATGTGCTGAGAATTTTGGCAAACATATGAACTTTTTGAATGAGTAATGAATACACTGGGCATGGGATATATGAAGCAAAATACTGTGAGATAAAACAAGCTACTCAGTCTGCCCAGTATGTTTTTCTGTTGTGAAGGAAAACAAAAGCAGTATTGAGAGCAATGGCATAGAATACAGGCTCCTGAAAGGACTCAGCTCATGTTTCAGGACAATGTTTGTTGTGGAATTTCCAGACAGCAAAGCAAATGATTATAAAACTTATTATAGGTTTATAGAATCATTTACATTGAAAAAAGATCCTGAAGATTAAGACCAACAGTAAACCTAACTCTGCCATGTCTACCACTAATAACTACATAAATGATTGGCATATATCATGTCCCATGTAACTGTTCATAAGTAATGGTACACATCAACACCTAATGGAAGTATGTGGTTAGCAAAAATCAGTTTCAAAACTTGATAGCTCAAGTTCAGAAATTGCCTTTGAAAGAAAAGAATTGTGTTTCTGTGTTATACATGAAAGGAGCATTCATTTCTGAAACATTCAAAAGTGTACAGGCCACAGCTCTATCCACTTCTATATTTCATTTATTCTTGCAGCCTTAAGTAAATAGAAATATTTTAAATTTATTTCATTCCTTTTTACTGCCACTGATTTTTCATTGTGCTCTCAGTTACTCTCCAATGTCTATAAAATATTTTGTCTTTACATAGCAGGTATATAATTTTTTAGATCAGTGTTAGTTTGTCTCAAAATTTTTCACTCATTTTGTATCAAATTTTCTTCTTTATTTCTGACATTTTCAGCTAAAAATACATATGGCTACTGAAAAGAATAATACTTAATATTTAGGATTATAGTACAAGGATAAAGAAATGTTGTTTAGGACACAGTAACTTAGAAGATCCTTTTATCACTCTCAGCAAGAACAGTAATGAATTAATTACAAACATTAAAATTATAAAATAACAGCGGATATGTTAATGCAATTTTTCAATTCTTTGTTTGACTTGCATGAGTTACACATTTATTTTAATTATGTTTGTGTTTTCTATGGGTCTTTGATTTGGTTGATTGATTTACTTTGTAAATAAAACTTAATTTTTTGGTCTTATTTTGGAATTATATACTGTCCACTGGGCAGTTCTGTCCACTGGGCACTTCATTCTCAGACTAAGAATCTGCAGAATATATTCCAATCTCTACCTGCCCCTTTGACATTTTGGATGGACTAACATAAGGTCCATAGATCTCATCATAGAAACTATCTGATATTTTATTCAAATCTGTAATCTATCCCGTACAATCTACCTGTTCAGGTTAGTTTACTATATTACTTTTAGTATGCATTGACAATTGTTGGAATATTTCTGTGAATGCATTACTGAGAATGCTACACATATCAGCCAAGGGCTACACGCCTGACATCACTCTCTGGATAGCATGGAGGTAATAGGAATAATGACTTTCCAAGTCAAAGCTTATTAATTCTGCACTTCAAGAATGACCACTGTTATGTATCTTCTTCCAGTGAATATCAGGTGTCCTGACTTAAAGGAGTAAATGTAGCTATGTATTGTAACTTTTGGATCTACAGCCTGTTACCATTTTTTCTACTGCAGTAAGATTTTCTTCATTAATTTGAAGAACAGGAATGATTAAGGACAGTATGTCTTTTTAGTCCTTGACATAAAAGCAGACAAAAATAACTGGCTCCCAAAGTTCCCATTTGGCAGCAAGCATGCAAGCAAATACTCTGGATGTATTTTTCCAACAGCTCAATGATTCATTATAATAATTTATTTCTCACATGATTTCTATATACCACATCTGCTTGGACTTATTTTAAAGCTGGAAAAGACAGGTAAGCCAAGGGCTCTCTTGTAAGGAAAATGGAAGAAAATTGAAACCTGATTGATGGTCTCCTTATCCCCTGCTTAAATATATAGCCACCACAGATGAACTGCTCATCTTGGAAGCTTCCAAGCCAGTTAGAGACTTACGAGCTAAATTTCTTTGTACCTAGACCCTTTAAGGACTTTTATCACCAGATATATTTGGAGCATGTTATTATGGGCAAGAAATAGGCTACCATCCACAATCATTTTCATGCAAAGACATGCAGACCTCCATTAAAGAACTCTGGCTGCTGGCAAATATATTCCAAAGGCAATTTCTGGCTATAAACGTAATGCAAGAAAGACAAAGGGTAATAAAGAAACAAGGTAATAAAATAAAATAAAAATTAAATTAGTTTCAGACCATGATTGAAGGTACATGAAGGTAAATTAAATAGTTCTTATGGACCACAACATGTCATATAGAGAGTAAATAGGTATTCCGAATGGCTCTTGTGCCTTTAAACTCTTTTTCTGGATGGATTATCCATCACTGTTACAAAAACAATATATTTTTTTCCTCTTGGACAGATCTATCTTTTCTAGACTTTCTAGAATTTTACATGTTGAGCACCAGTGGAGAATTTAGAGTTCCTTCTGGAGCCAAAGATTATATTTAGAAAAAAAAGAAAATATAGTAGGAAGGAACCAAATTTATTCAAGAAAGTTTGAAGAAAAGAATATATCAGTCAATGTCCTGAATAACTGGAATTTTTTTTTCATTTTTTCAGCATAAGGCTTGGTCAGAAAGCTATTGGGAAGATCTATGATAATTTATTTCTGTTCATCATACTAGTAGTCATAATCTCATTAGTTCAGAAAAGAGTGGTTTATGGTTTTGAGTTGAGAACAACAGTGTAGTGTCTATCTGTAAGTTGCTGTCAGGGCATTAAAGAAATCAGGAACATCAATAAAACTTACGATTTTAAGTTATGTGAAGTCTATTGTAGGTTAGTTTGCTGAGAAGCAGCACATGTCTTCCCAGCCTATAATATAAAATTTGACTGACCAGTTTTGTTTTTTTTTCATCATCGAACTTACATTTGTTTTAAGGGAACAAAGTATCTTACACCAATCCTGACTTATCAACAAGATACACCATATTCTATAATGGAAGATAAAATAATGTCAAGATGTGAATCACCTTGGAGATGAGTTAAATTGCTGTAAAACAAAGAATTTACATTTAAATAATTTATCTCTTTTTCACCTTATTTAAAAGTAGTCTTTACTCTTTCTCAACTAATACCTACATTTATGAGCTAGTTTGATCATATTTGTGCAATAAAATAGAAAATTTTAGGTATGGTAAGTAATCAGTTTTAGTCTCCTCATCTATGTTTCCAATCTCATTACAGATTGCAATTTTCAGTGCAGATTACATGATGACCCATCAGTGGCTTTGTTGTTTCTGAATTACTGATTCCTCGACTATTGCCAGATAAGAACAAAGACTATGCATCAGTCTGACAGCTTGCAAACAGAAAATGGGCTTGTAGGATTGGATTTGAATCCCAGGTGTAGGGGATAATTACCACATCAGTCATGCAGTAACTGAAAAATGGTATTTCAACAAGAAAAATTGCATTCCTTTTATAGTGCCAACAGAAATCATTTTTTGAGGCTTCATACTGATTCAGTGCATCATTACTTGCGTACTGTACTCATTAAACATAATGTTTGTTAACAACCTTAAAAACTTATTGTTTCAGATACTTTTGTGGCTGAGTTAGCTCAAATCAAAATTTGTGAAACCTTGACAATGCTTAGGTCATTCAAAGGTATAACATACAATACACAAATGAAACTATGGTAGAGCCCAGACCATCCAAAACCTTTTCTGCTTCAGGGGAAAAAAGAAAAAAAAAGAGACTAAAGTAGAAAAGCATAAATCCTACTTTTGAAAATCCTCTGGGGTTAGACCCTTTGATGCGGGTCTTTCATTAAATTAATAGAATGGTAATAAGAAACTATCATTATTTGTGTGGGCTTCTTTACTCTATGCCTTTAAGTAAACAAGATACTGTTATCAATTTATTATTTTCTAGGCCAACAAATCTAAAGCATTATAAAAATAAACCATAAGAAAACTAAATATTTAATGTCACACTATTGAAGCAGAGATTTACTGTATCACTTATTTTATATGTTGACTATGGTCAATTTTACTTTATTATTAAACAGACAGTAAAACAATAAGGTTTAACAGAATACTCTGTGGGTCCAGAAAATTAGCAACTGCCAATCTGAAGGAAGGAGAAGGAAGATAGACTTGCTCATTATCTGAAATGGAAATACTTTCCCTTGTATCAACATTGAATGTCTGAATTTTGCCAGCTGGGCCCTCCGTGCTCTGGATTTCCCATGGATAATTTTGGCAATACCCAACTGAAGCTTCCAAAAGCAAATGTCTTCTACAGTGTATTTCTCTGAACTTATAAAGTGAGAGATAAGGGGTTTCATAAGAATCACTTAGGGCTTTAGGAAGCAAGCAGGAATATTTGAATTATTTAAGGAAACATAGAAGGAAGACTCAATCAGTTCCAGGCTAAGTAAAAGGGTCATCTCAGTGAAGCAAAACATGAGCACACCATCCCCAGAGGTTTTCAAGTAGCCTTCCGTGTCTATCCTTTGGCACTCCTACAATTAATTATATGTCAGATACACATTAACTACTGGAGAAGCTGTGAGCCAAGGCAACAGTTTACAAACCACTACCAGTATTTTAGACACCATTATTAGATTTTTAGGAAGTCAGCCGGGGTCTAACTTCCCTTTCCTGCAAAAAGTAACCACTTCCCTTCATCCACCTAAAATTCGTCTTCCTCATTGATGTGAATTTTTCAAGCACACGGGGAATGAACCCTTGGCGTACTGAAGGTTTCAGGGCTGAGTACTTCTGCCTTAAATGAGTTCCTTACAAAAGGGTTAAGATGCCCCCACGGTACTTCTTGTAATCAGCACTGATATTCTCACAGAGGGCCTCTGCTAAATTGTCTCCAAAACTGGCTTCTACACATGTTCAGGAAAAATACAGAATGCTGCAAAAAGCAATCAGGAAATTTGCAAAACACTGGCAAGACTTTTAGGCTTAGGGAAAATTTTGGATGCTTTTTTCCAGTGTATTACATTCTTAAAGAGATAAGCTCATAACACTTTGCTCAAAGGTCTTTTCTTGTAGAAATTGAGCAAATCAAAACTTTCTTTTATGATTTGGCACTGGTAACTGAGCATTGTTCATGATGCCACTTAATTCAGTTTTGTGGGGGAGAGGGAAGAACTGTGTCAGACATTTTTTGCCTGAACCTTTAGACAGCATATAAAAGACCCCTTGACATAAATTTGTTGTTATTTTTAGCTGGAGTACTTCAAGAAACTTTAAGAGAAGTAAAAGAGAGGCTGTCTCAACTTCAATTAATTCAGTGTCCTGAATGAATAGAATGAAGATTCACAGATAATAATACTGCCATGTGCTTCAACAGGATGAACACAATATGAGTGCTACTGAATTCCAATTTATTATTTGTCTCTGTAGCTTCCATTAGTTTGCACTGTCTTCTGAGGACGATAACAATTGCACATAAAGGAAATTAGTTACACAATAGCTGTTTCAAAGGATGCCAGGAAAACTTGAAATGGTAGTTCTGTGATCCTAAGGATAGTGATGTAGAGTTACTTGAAGACCATGTGGTAGCATTACTGCATTACTATCTCACCAAGAATGAAACTAAAAATTAGTGTTTTGTTCTGGTGCCAGCCCTTGTAATGCTGTAGCAAAGTGAATTTAACTGCATGATTGCTATAAGTGACTTACATGTCATAGGTGAACTGTGGGGTCAGTACAAAGTAGATTTGTGGATTATAAAATATTTTGCAATTGTAAAGCATTTTGAAGACAATTAGATTTTATATCTGACTTTCATTATTAGTTTCCATGAAGTTTTTTAATCTCAAACATCTTAACTATTTTGACTTCTCTTTACTCTAAATTAAATATCTTTTAAAACTTTGGCATTAAAATGCAGTCATATTCTTGTTGTGATTTTTAGTTATTTTAACTGTGCAATGGGCTGCATCGATCCTCATACATATGTTCTGAAGCATTGGCTGTTCTGGAGGATAACACTAACAATATGATTTTAATATATCTTACAAATATGTCTTGCAGATATGCAATGACATGAATATTACATCTCAAGTATAGGAATGAAAAATATTTTCATTTTTATTTCTTCTCAAGATTAATATTGTTTTCTTTTCCCTTTCATTCTTTTCTTTGTACCCTAAGACACAAATTATCAGACAGTCAGTTAACTTGAATACAACAAATATAAGGACAGCAAACAGGTAAATGGGCATGCAAAACACTAATTTACACTTGCAAAACAGGTAATTTCACGCACCGGTGGTAGCCTGCACATGCAATTATTCCTCTTGTTCATGCATATGCATGGCTTCAGCACAATTGCCTTTTTACATATGTGCATATATTTCACTGGCATAGTTTAGTCAACGATATTTAGTCATTATGATTTGTGTGCATGTTTAAACCCTGCTTTGTTCATTCAGAATAGAATATAGGTTCATGATCCTTTTGCATCAGGCAGTAATATCATATCAGTAAATACTGGTCTGTCAAGAAAAACAACTTCAACAAACATTAAGGTTCAGTGCACTCCACACTACTCAATCTCTTCTTTTTCAGTAGCAAATCTCACTTTCACAAAAAGTGCATGTCCATCTTCTTTACATATTAGACTTTCAGTATTTTCAAGGAAAATATATTAAACAAAAACAAGATGTGATGCGGTAACAAATAAAATATTTAAAATATGTTATACTGCCATTTTCACTAGATAACATTATTAAAAGGAAGAGCTACAGTCTAGTTATAATTGCAGATTCTTAAAATTTCAAGTGTTGCCATTTTATACTGCAAAATGAGAAATGCCAAAGAAGCCACATCAGACCCATTTCAATAAAAATTGTTATATATATCTTCTTTTATAAGGGAAATTACACTACTTTTATCCTGACTCCTTCCACATAGTAGATGTAGAAAAGCCAGAGGTCTCCCTCTGAAATTTGCCTGAAATACAGTTCAAACTATGCCCCCTGTTGATCTGGACCCTGAACTTGACCCAGATAATGAACTCCCCAGCTTGAACTTGGATGTGCCTATAGACTTGCCCAGAAATTGTGCTGGTGTGTCTGACCCTCATTACCCTCATTACCCTAGTCTCCAGGACTGGTTCTAACCTGGAACCACTGCCTTAATTTCCCAGCTTTTCCACACACAGATGTCATCACTATGGATTTTCCTAACAATCTGTCTGTCCTAATTTGTCCCCACCTACCCTGCTCGTGGCTGGGACTATGGGACAGTCCTAGGCTACAAGACTCACCTGTAGAGTCCATAGGGTTTGCAACATCCAGAGTGTAGGGAGACACCAGATTGTGCAGCCCCTGCATAATTCAGCATTCATGGGCTGGTAGAATTATCTGTGCCTGTCTCAAACACCAGGTAAATGAAAACACAGAGGTCTAAGGAATGTAATAGGTGTTAAACTCAACAAGCTTGACAGCCCTCTCCTCAGCTAGAGATACTGTTTTTAGATTAGAAAGAGGCCTACCTTATACTCAAAGAATCTGTTCCATGTTTTACTATGCCTAGATTCAGGCACAAGAAGAATACACTGAAGAGGACTTAATGTTTGCAGAGATCAGTCCATCCACAGACTGAATCTATAAAGTTTGAATGACACATCTGTTCCTTTAACATGGGTCTATTTATGAAAACAGCAGTACATTTCTTATTTTGAAATGGAAAACTGGGAAGGTCTCTCCCTATTGCTCTCTGTTCCCACCAAATTATATTCTTTAACAGCTAGCCACATATTTCAGTTTCCAAACCTCAAACAATTACTTCTGGGCTATTACAAGAATGGAAGCTTTCATCTTGAGAAATAACTGCTTCCGAAAAAAAAAAAGGGGAAATGAAAAAAGCTGATTGAACGGTTCAAATAAATTTTTCATCAATTTTCAGAGGAAGAAAAAGGCAAATCTATTGCCATATTTTGGTTAAACAGCTTCAGATATGCAAAAATGGGTAAAAAATAGAGTTACTCTGTAGTTGTGATATTGGGTGGGATTTTGAAAATCATCAAATATTTCCACCATCCAAGAGTCATTGTATGTCAATAGAACTTGTGTGAATTTTCTGTGAATAAAAACTGACTAATTGCATTTGAGCAAAAGGAATGCAAATTTAGTGACCTTGCAGTATTTTAAGGGGGCCTGCAAGAAGTGCTGGAGCGGGATTATTTATCAGGGAGTGTAGTGATAGGACAAGGAGTGATGGTTTAAACTGCTGGAGGGTAGATTCTGCTTAGATATTAGGAAGATACTTTTTACTCTGAGGGTGTGGGGAGATTCAAACAGATTTCCCAGAGAAGTTACAGCTGCCTTATTTCTGTAAGCACGCAAGACCAGGTGAATGGCCCTTTGAGGAATTACATCTAGCAGATGTCTTTGACCATGGCAGGGTATTGGAACAAGGTGTTTTTTAAAGTCCTTTCCAAGCCAAACCATTCTATTATGCAAGCTACCTTCTAAATACAACTCATAATCGCCATATTTTTTAAATTAGGCCCTTTTTTTTTCTTTTTTCCCCACACATAACTCACCCAGAAGACCAATTGAAAGAAGAAGAAAAAAAATCCTTGGCTTTAAGCACACTCTTGTCTGCTTGCCCTTGTTGTAACTTTAGCTATAACTAGAAGAAATATTGCACCATTAAAAATAGTAACAGAAGTTCTTGGTGCCAATCAATATCCGATCTCTTCCTGTATTTGGGGTTGTATAGCATAAAGCAATAAACTAGGCAGATATATATACATTCCAAACACTAATCCCAAACCCTAACCTTGTTTTATGGTTAGAAAACTCATCAGTAGAAACAATATAGAATTTAAGTCCTTGGCTTCAGCTGACAACAACATTCTTTGTCTTATAAACCAATATCTTTTGTCATTTATTTTGTGTAGATGGGGCTTTTAATTTTATCTATGTGTTAGGATTAGGTTTGGTGTTACAGTTATGGATTGGAAATCCAACACTTCAAATGACCAGTTTATTCTGGATACTGCCATGACTTCAAAGGTATGGCAAACAAAATATCTTTTGAAATGGAAATGGTAAGTGTTGTAAGAGTAGCTTTTTCCAGAGCCAGCAGCTCTGAGACAAAGCTGATGGCAATTCTGACCTAAGCCCTTTTTTACTAACTTAATAATATGAGGGCTTTGCCACAGCCTGTCAGTTTGGTGTTGTTGCAGCATGACCTCAAGAGTATATGTTCCGTGCTTTTGGGATGTAGTACAAAAGTATAAGGGACTTTCAGTGGATACAAGACTACAGATCTAAGAGAATCAAAACTAATATCAATATTCTTGAAAAAAATAAGGCTACCTGTTGAATACAATTAAACTAGATAGCCTGAGCATTAAAGGAGGCCTTGAAACATTTCATAACTTTATAAAACAAACAGGGAATGTAGTGGAAGTTTGGGTTTATATTTGCTGCACCTAAACACGATGTTTCCTTCTCCTTCAGACTAAATGACAATCATAAGAGACTAAGTTATGGAGGAGTGACATCTAGCTTCTCAACAGACACCTCAGGCAACTGTAGTAATAGCTTTGGAGATGGCTGAGTATCTGTAATAGAGATAAGTTTCTTGTCTGGGTTGTATTACCCTCTTACTACCTTAGACATTTTGTCCTATAGCTCATATTGGAATTATGGAACCACTCATAACCCTGATTTATAAGTCTTTTTGTGTGTGTCTATCTGCTGTGTTGGGTTTCTTTTTGTTTGGGGTTTTTGCCCCTCAGGAAGATGTGAACATATTTTGAAAAAACTTCTAAAGGAAAGTTTTATCAATTGGGAAGAAAAGGAATTCTAATAATAAAATGTAAAAAGTGAACATAAATAAATATTTCTTACGAGATGACTGTGCATGAACGTATAAGGGGAATGATAGCATGCAATATTTCTAACTTGGAGCTGAAATATCCATGATTGCTATCAGGACAAAACAGTTGCCAATTTGATGAGGAAACCATGTTTTTTTTGTTTTGTTTTGTTTTTGTTTTTGTTTTTTTTTTTTTTTTTCCCAAGCCATATAATAAAATCTATTAAAATCCAATCTATTAAAATGCCAAGAAACAAAATCACTTTTTAGCACTCCATCTTGTATGGTAACTGATTGATCTATATGATGTATAAAACCTAGAAGCACTGATTGGATACATTTATTTCTTGGAGAAAAAATTGTATGTACCTCAGGCAGATCTCCTCAGTGTATGAGAATCATCTGTATGGCATATAAGACTTCTAATTTCATATTTACAGCCATCACATCTGGAGCACTTTAACTTTTCCTTGCTGGTATGCTTATAAACTTATGCTTCTCTTGTCAGCTGGTAAAAAATAATTTAACCCTTAGGCAGCAGTACCATAATCTGTGCTGGTTATGAAGTAATTTGCCTTCAGAAGGCACCCAAACTCAATGGAAAGAGATGCAGTTTAGCACCTATACAGTCAGACGGCAACAGATCCAGTGTGATTCCTGATTTCCTGAGGGACACAAGACTGTGAGGGGATATATGCATGCCTTTTTTTTTTTTATCTTAAAAGCACTACAGTTAAAAACTTATCTGCCCTGTGATTCTGTCTTCTATAAATTATATGACAGCACTATGCTACATCCATTTTTGTGTCATGAACATGAACTGTATTCTGTGGTGGCAGAAAAGACATATTATACAGCTTTCATGTCATCTTAGGACTTATACCATCTAGAATATCACTTTCACCAAGGAAATAGCTATCAGTGATAGTCAATCCAGTAACTCAGATGCATTAATGAGACAAATATAAACAATTTTAAGTTCTGATCCTTAGACAGAAAGATTACACATCTTGTCTAAAATGTATTGAAGTGCAAAGATCCTACCATTTGTAGTCTATGCTTCAGCTGTGCTGCATATACATAATTTTGCCTCCTTTGGAAGTATTAAAGTAATAAAAAATAAAATAAGGTATTTGTTTTTCTAACTTACAAGCAAATTGCTGAGCTAGAAGAAGCTTATTACAAAATTCAGAATACTTAATGTTGAAGATATACATTATCATTTACAAGAGTCTCAACAATTTGTACACAGATCCCATAACATAATAAAAATGTCTTTAATTGAATTTGTGAAAGTTTTGATAATGCTGGAAAATTGTTTTCCTATTTTTTCAAGTCAAAGGAAGCACCATATAGATATTATTTCCAGCATGAAATGCCTTTCAGTTATGAGTTAGTCTTAGAAACAGTGAAATCTTCTAAAAACTTGTCAGTCTCTTGTGTCTTCCTCAACACAAACTTCAACCTTATTAAAAAATCAGGCCTGCTAGAAAAGGTGTGAACAGATGTTTTATCTCCACATTTTGTGCATAAATGAAAGTACTTGGATGTAAATTGATCAAACTGCTGAAACAAATCATTTAAGATTTGTGCAGTGATTAATAATAGATGCCAGTAATCAAATCTCCCTGCCACTAGCACATCTGTTACAGAGAGTTTCTGGTTTGCCCTATTATGCAAATGTGTGATAAAACAAATAAATTACTTGATTTAACAGCTGGTTGAAAAACATTATTTTTAGGTGATTTTTTAAATGTATTGTTTTTACCATTGATAGCCACTTGATGTAGACTAATCCAATTATGCTTTTAGTGTTACATAATGGGGGAGGGAACCTACTAAGCCTGCTCAGAAGCTGCTGCAGAATTTTAAAGATAATTAGAATTTCTCAGACACTCTGGCTTCTCAAAGAACAAAGTACAAAGGAGAAGAGAGTTTTCCTTGAATTTAATACTTCAGAAATACCTGAAAATCATAGAAATCATAGAAGTTGGAAAGGCCTTTAAGATCAAGTCCAACCACTAACCTAACACTGCCAAATCCACTACTGAATTCTGCCCCTAGGTGCCCCATCTATACATCTTTTGAATGCTTATAGGGATGGAAGAACCACATCCCTAGGCTTGACATCCCTGTTCCAAAGCTTGAAAGTCCTTTCAATGAAGATATTTTTTCGAATATACATTCTAACTCTGTCCTGGTGCAACATGAGGACATTCCCTATTGTTTTATCACTTGCTACTGAGGGTACTTTCAATTTTTAAAGCAACATAATTTTCTCCCTTTTTTGTGTCAGGGATGTGTGACAGGTTGTGTGAGACTTGTCTTTTTTCTGCTCTTCCCCAAGTGTATATCGGAAGAACTAAGATTATTTTTACTTCTGTAGGATGGAAGAAAAGTCAAAGGAAGGAAAAACAGAAATAGTAAAATGTCTACCTAAGAGAGAAGTTCACTCTGAAAATATTTGTTCTCTTTATTTTTTTTTTGCAACCAAACTAATTTCTTCCAAAATTTTATATGCTGAATTACACATTTTATGGACTAGTGCTATAAAACCAGACAAACATTAATTTCAAACAAACATCATCTTTCAGCTCCCTGGGTTACCAAATAACCAGCTGTGTCAGCAACACATATTGCTCTAGAGGGACGCATTTTAATATAGTCATCTCAGAGCAGAATATGTTGCTTTATAAACCAAGTTGAAAAATAGCCAAACAGATAAACAGAGAGAGTTAGAACTCACCCATTAAAGGGAGATGAAGTACAAACATTTTTGTGATTCTCAGTGATTACCCAAAAAGTTGAGAAAAATCTTTCATATCCTTTTATTCTATATGAAAAAAAGATATAGGTGTACAGGAAGCATATAAGAATGTGATACTCAGTCCTTATGCCATTTTGCTGGAACTAGAAATTCAATTTGTGTATTGCAACATATCTTTCTCTCTTGAAAAGGTGATTATCAGAACATGTTAAAAAGAATTTCCATCCAAATCTCAAAGTCCATCCGTTTTTTTCTTTCTCTACTTATTTTTTTTATGTCTTTTTATATGTGTTGCAGAAAGGTCAACTGATTTAGAAGAGATCTTTGAGCAAAGGCACTACAATTAGGATAAAGAAAAAAATTAGAATATTGTCAATTATTCACTAAGAAAAAAATCCTGGACAACATCTGGACTCATTTGAATTCCAATAGATCTCCTCAGCTGAGAAACCAAGTTTCAGAAATAAGAGGAATGGAATTCTTCTAATTCCTTGTCTTGACTGTCCTGATTTTGGGAAATCAAAAATCTCAAGTAAATCTTCCCAGCAATATTATTTGTAAAATTCTAAATGAAAGTCAAGAGTATAAAAGGCTTTAAACATTTTTAAAATTATCGCTAAGTATGTGTTTCCATTTAGTGTTTTCAGCATAATGTGCAAAGTAATGATACTTCTTTTTATCAAAAGAGGTTGGCAAAGCAAGGAAATAAAATTTCTTCTTGAAAAACACAGAATTGATAATGGTCTCTGTAGAGTTATTTAGTGTCAAAAAGAAGATATCTAGTAGTATTTCAGAGGCCTTAATGTATTCAATCACACTGGATTGTGAAAATATGGCACTGACACAAATCAGTCTTCGTCCCTTTGGAAAGTCAGCTGAAAGCAGACATCAGATATTCTAAAATAATATTAGATGTTGCCTGATTTGTTTCTTAGTAATCTCATGCTTGATACATCATAGAAAACTTCAAATGATTATGTAGCTTCCTTTCTGCATTCTTACTCCTAGGGACTCATTTTCCAGATTACTGAACTGATTCCATCTTTCAGACAGTCTTTGCAGTGAGTAGAATGTTGAGAAAATACCACACAAATAAATAGAGTTTTACATCGTTTATGTAAAATTTAATGGATTATCAAAGGAAAAAGTATATTGTCCAGACCTCCTCAATCAACTCCATGTATTGCTCCTGCCAGCAACTAAACTGACAGAATTTAAGATTAAAAGATTAGCATTTAAAGTGCAAATATAACTAATTGTGTTATCTTGTAATTATTCAGTGAATTTTAAGACAGTTGGGTGACTTTGAGAGTCTAACATTGCTTTGCATCTCTCAGTTTGTAGACATGTGAACAAAAAAAAATACTTATAATAGCAAACCTTTGGTGTAAAAGCAGTTTTTAGGAGAATTTATCAGCATCAAGATTCAGAATACAAATGCATTTGATCTGCTTTAACAATGACATTGTTATTGTTGTATTCTAGGACTGGACCATGGAGAGGAAGATATGTGACCCAAGCATTCTTATGTCCCTGCAGTCTTGAATCTCTACAGTGGTGTAGAGATGTCATTTTCAACAGTTTTGGAAGTTTGCACAGACTTCAAGAGAATCTTATGTAAATCAGAGAGTGATCCAATTTAATACAAAAAGCAGAGTAGCAATTTCCATATTCCTGTATAGATGGGGCATGAAAAACTCATCACTTTCTTTGATAAGTAGTTAATAAATATTTAGCAAACAACATAAGTAATCAGCAGGTTGACAATAATCATTCTTGCTAACACATGAGATCTGTTAAAAACAAAACAAATATTTGTATTTGGTCAGTTAGCAGGAATTGAATAACAGGAAATATAAAATAAAATCAATACCTTTGTGGAGTTGCACCAAAACAGAATGGAAAGGAATGTGCACTTGCAGTGACAATGTACAGCAAAAACAATGATATAGGAAGGGGAATGGAACTCAATCACTTGATCAGAGAACAGAATTACTTTGATAGGATCAGTAGAATTACAGGAAATGAATGAACTAAAGTTACAAATAAACCAAAAATTGGCTATATATGTAAAAGATACCTACCGTGTCACTGGGAAGAGCACTGATATCATAAACCTGGCCACAGAAGCCTGCAATAATAGAAATGGTAAAGAAATAACATCAAAATGAAACCTTAAAAATTATTGCAATGAAATCTGTAAATCAGAGACAGTCGAATATGTTTAACTGTCTTCACCAAACCATCCCCCTCCCTGGCCTCAGCTGTTCACACACGTCAGTCAGCTGCTCTACATGGCCTCCATAAAATACATTAAAAACCCCATATGGATCTGATTTTTTTCTCTGTCAGCAAAGCATAAATACAGAGGTGTTGCACAGCTAAAACTCTCCTGAACTGATTGTATCTTGTTCACCTTAAATACCTCTTGATTTGAGCACTGTATCTTGCCTTGATTCTTGTTCTTCAGACTACTCTCCTTCACTGATATCTGCAGGTTCACAAGGGAAAAAGCAGTTGCCATGTCCTCTGAAGCATTCATTAAAAACTGCAAGGTCAATCTTACACTACTACCTAAGTGCAGATCAGTACAAGAAATGTAATCAGATGGCTGATGCTCTTTTCTCATGGAAGAATGATCAGGCTCTCATTTTTTTCTGTTTTGTATATAAATTTTAGCAACAATTTAAGCCACCTATCACGATAAAACACCCTATTGCAAAACAAGCTGCATTTGGATAGAGAAGCTGTATATTGATTCGATGCTACCCTCACACAGCTTCTTGAGGGAGGAGAGGATATCATGTTTGCAGATCCTCCCCAGCATTTGGCATAATAAAGCATTAGTGGCTGCTAGCCATAAGACATAGAATGACCAAATATCACTCTGTGGTAAGACTGACAACGCCTCTGTGAGAATAATCAATATTTTTTCAGTGAATTGTTCAATAATCCAGATTGTGGCAGAGACAGTGAAATAGACTGTCATAAAGAGCACCCGTGTGTATGTGTTTTAACATCATTACAAGAAGTCAAATAATTTTCTTCAGCACAAGTAATAGGTATCTATGCAGCTGACATGCACCACTGCCCAAAACAAAACCTGTATTTAAGATGAATCAGATTATCACTGTACTCTCTCTGCTCTGAGATGTTTATAATTGAAATAAAAATAGCTTTTCTTCAGTCCCATATTGTAGGAGATTTTCTTTCAGTAAAAAATAATGAGGCCAGTAAGCCTCTTAGAACAAGTTCAAAACTTTCAACACAGTACACCTCTTAGAAAATTCAGTTTAATAGTACTTCTGATAGCTTCCTTTAAGGCAAAATATAAAAAATGGCAAGTGTAAGTTCTGAACAATATACTGCAGAATGTTCCACATTGTTCTGCAGAATGCCATTGATTCCGAAACAAGACTTTGGGAAAAGTATTTAAAAATGCTTATTTGCTACGCAGTTGTAGCATTATTGCACTTGTTTGTGAATGGTTTGTTCACGCAGAGAAGTTGCACACTATTGAATAAAAATTACCAGTGAATGACAGGATGCCCTTGACCATGAAGTGGAAGCAATCACTATTCCATTAGGGACAATCCTAGAAGACATCAAGAAGGCAGTCACTGCTAAGGCAGAAAGCACACAACACACTGAAGAAGCAACATGGTCCTTTATGGATGCATGACAGATTTGGCTAACTGAAACAATGAAAAGAATCTTCTTACAATAAAAAATTTCAAAAACATCGACCATACAATTGCAGAAGTTAACCTTGTTGCTTAATGATTCGAAGGAATGAGCAGTTCTGATACTGCTAACTTTCTGTACTAGATTACAGTGAAAACAAAGTGTTTAACCGTGTCAATAAAAAAATGACAGGTTACGAAATAATATGTGGAAATGGACTGCTCTGAGGATAGATTTAGGACAACCTTGAGAAGGGTAGAAGTATGATGTACTAACAAAAAAAAGAAAGATGATAACACTGATCTAATCAGGAGTATAGGACAGGCTAATACATTAACTCACTTATAGAAAATATTATACACTATTATCTCCTGGAGGGATAACACAGAAGGAAATAAGCAATTCAGGAGGTTCCTGGGCTGCATTGGTGATAAATTCCTTCTGCAAGTGATAGGGAAGAAAACAAGGAGAGGTGTAATGCCAGGCCTTGTTCTCACCAACAAGAAGGTACTGGGTGGGGAATGTGAAACAAAGACAGCTTTGGCTGCAGTGACTATGAAATTTTGAAGTTCAAGACCCTTAGGGCAGTAAGCAGGGTGCAGAGTAAATGAATCCTGGAGTTCAGGACAGCAGGCTTTGTCCTCTTCTAGGATCTACTTGATTCACAGGAAAAGCCTGTGAGAACAAAGGAGTCCAAGAAAACTTGTTGATATTCAAGGATCACCTCTTCCAGGCTCAGAAGTGGTGCCTCTCAGCAATGGAGAATTTAGCAAAAATGCTGCGAGGCTTGCATGGCTGAGCATGGAGTTCCTGGAAAAACACAAGCTGAAGAAGGAAGCCTGGAGTGGGTGGAAGCAGGGACAGGTAGTCTGGGAGGAACACAAAGAAATGGCCTGAGCAGCCAGGGATCAGGTCAGTAAAGCTAAAACCCTGAGAGAATTAAACCTGGTCAGGGATGTCAAGGGCTGTAAGAAAAGCTTCTATAGTTGATTTGGTTATAAAACAAAGACTAAGAAAAATGTGAACTAGATCTGGAAGGAAATGGGAAATCTGGGTAATTGGGATATGGAGAAGGCTGAGGTTTAAAAAAAATATATTTTTTTTACCTCGGTCTTCAGTGGCAAGTGCTCCAAACACACTAATCTAATCACAGAAGGCAAAAGCAGGGACTGAGAGCAGCCTCAGCAAGTTTGCTAATGACACCAAGCCATGTGCTGGGGTTGGCATGCTGGAGGGAAGGGATGCTGTTCTGAGAGGTCTTGACAAGTTTGAGAGATGGGCCCATGAAATCCTCATAAAGTTCAACAAGGTCAAGTGCAAGGTCCTGTAGCCAAGTCAGGGCAATCCAAAAAATGGATACAGGCTGCATACAGAATAGATTGCAAGAAGCCCTGGGGAGAAGGACTTGAGGGAGCGTTGGTTGATGTGAAGCTCATCACAATGTAAAAGTGTGCACTTGCAGCCCAGAAAGCCAACCCTACCCTGCATCAAAAGGTAGAGTGGCCAGCAGGTCACAAGAGGTTATTCTTCCCCTCTACTCCATTCTCGTGGCACCCCACCTTGAGCTCTGCATCCAGCACTGTGGCCCCCAACACAAGATCTGATAACACCATTCCTATGAAGACAGGCTGAGAGCTGGGTCTGCTCGGCTTGGAGAACAGATGGTTCCAGGAAGACTTTAAAATGCCTTTCCATGAACTAAAGTGGGCCTACGTGAAAGATGGAGAGGTATTATTTAAATGGGCATCTAGTACAAGGGGGCTGGTTTTAAACCAAATGAGCACAGCTTTAGACTAGTTATTAGGAAGAAATTCTTTACTGTGAGTGTGGTGAGGCACTGCAATAGGCTGCCTAAAGAACCCATCTCTGGAAGTGTTCATGACCTCATGGGATGGGGTTCTGTTTTAATGGAAGAATTATTTCACGTACATATTTTAATTTTTTGAAAAGTAGCTCTTTTTTGTTGACTTATGCTAATGTCACAGGTAATTATACTGTCCAAAAATATGTCATGGCTAATCTAAAAAATTTGAGTAAATAAATATAAATCAAATAACATAAACAATATAATCTACTTTAAACCAACATTTGAATTAAAAATTAAAAATTAATGAAGACAGAGGGGATTTGGGGCATGGTTTTAATGAAAATATGATGAGAAGAGAACTTACGATTATTTTAAAACTTTGAATAACTGTTTTGCTGCTTTCTCAGACAAAGCTATAGTACAAGGGTTTCTTCTCATCTTTATGGGATAATTTTACATATTTAGATACTAAAGCAGCTTCACTCACTCATTTATGAAGAAATATGTCTGAAGAATTACAAACCTCATCATTTGCATTGAATCTACCACCATAAAATTACCCATTTTATCTCAAAAATTTAAATTAAGAGCCATAGTAAGAAGTGAGGAATAAAAATCAGAATAAATTGCAAAAAAACTTATCCTGTTCTGTCCTCCTTTCTTAAGTGACTTCACATGGCACTAATTCATAAACATGGATTTTTTGGCTTGAAAAATACAACATATTTCCTACTTTGTGTGAGGGACAGGAGGAAACAAACACTGATGGGTAGAGCATAAAGCACCGCATATTTTATCCAGCACAATAAAATTCTACCTATTGTCATTTCAGTTCTGTATATATGGATCAATTTGGGAACAATTAGGTTTAGTACACCAGGTAAATTGCCTCTGGTGAACTTTAACCCACTGATTTCTATTTTTAGAAGCATGTTTACATCTTTCCAGAGAAAACTACAAAGCATGTTCTCAAGGAGGTGTTTTCCTGTTGTATGAAGACATGCAGATTTATTTCTCTAAGGCATTCTGCAGTATTTTTTGGTGCTGAATACATTATTTCATTGTGATCTCCTTCCACAAGCTTGGCCTCTAAAGAACATGCAATGTGTCTCACCTGTAAAAGGTTCTGTGACTCATTCTGGTTTAAAAATGAAAAGACATTGATCATTCATTAAGCAAATTTAGTGCATGGCACAACATCCTCAAGGTGGATAAAAGGTGATATGCAACGCGGGAACAATAAGACTACTTAATATTCTAATCTTAATCACTTATCTACTGCCTTTATTTGGAACATTGGTCTCAGTGGACGTTTTCTTTTGTCCTGAACTATCACTCAGAGGTTTTATTGTAATTCATTGAAGACTATTTAGTTGCTATAGACTCTTACTTGAATTTGGTACAGATTAATAAAGTTTTACAACTGAGATTACAGGAAGCATTATTACTGTTTCCTACAAGTCTGAAATTGAAGCTAAATTGACAAAGTGACCTTAGTCTCAAACACAGTGATTTAGCAGAAAGATAAATGCAACTGTATTTCATTTCAACAACAGCTCTTTCAATGTTGTATTATTCCATTGGCACATCTGTAGTTTAGCTTTTATCTGTTCATTTTGAATAAAATGCTGTGAATGGAATTAAGGGTCCCACATCTGGTATTAGAAGTAAGGGATAAAATAATTAATTTCTCGTTTTTCCTTCCCTGGGGGTAGAAATTGGTTTGTAGGTTACTATTCACTGGAACACCCCACAACCTTGACAATAAACAAAGCAGTTGTAGTTGCACTCCACTAGGCAGCAGAAAATCAGATTCACAGAAGAACACTTTTCTGTAAAAACCACAGGACATTTATGGGCAGAACAAATATTCACAGAAATTTTCAGTGACTGAGCATTGCCTAACATTAGTGCTCAGTTCAGCTGAGATTTCTAATATGTATGCTATATCTTCTGGCATTTAAATTTTACTTCCACCATAACAATAATTTTCAATTAACTTTTACATTAGAAGCACTGAAATTTACAGGACTTTTGATACTATTTCCTTATGTCTGGATCATTTTTTTCCACAGTTTATTTTCAAATTTTTTATCATATGTAAATGTCATCGAATCTGACTCATGGTGAGTTAAGGCTGATAAAACCTATATGTGAATAAAGCATGACTTAACAGTCATTATGGAGTTCAGTGAGTACACGAAGAGATGGGACACTTAATTCAAGAATCCATTTGGTATGAGAATATGGTAGACTGTATAAACATCACTAGAGGGAGTCATGACCACACAAACCAGATGGGTGTGATTCATAAACACTACTGAGCAGAAATCTGGGCCCAGAGTATGAAATCTGTGCCATATTACACAACATCCACCTGTGGATTTTTAAATTTATTTATTTTTATTTCTTTTAAGAAAGAGACAACTCTTTGAAACAAATATTAGAGGGTTTAACAAAATTTACCCATTTCATAAGTAACTTCAAGAAATTTCTGAGGACAACTCAGTGGCTTTCAAGGATGGAGACTCTATAACCTTTGTGGACAATCTGTGCCAGTGCTCAGTCTACCCTTCAGTGAAATATTCTTATTATGTTTAGGCAGACTCTCCTCTCAGTTTTCAGCCCTTTGCCTCTTGTCCTGTCACTGGACCCCACCAAAAAGAGCCTATCTCAGTATTGTTTGCATACTTCCTCCAGGTAAATACATCAACAGGCCCCGTGAGCCTTCTTGTCTCCAGGCTAAGCAGTCCCAGCTCTCTCAGCTTTTCCTCACAGGGGTGATGCTCCAGTCCCTAAATCACCTTCTTGGCCTTCCATTGGAGTCTCTCAAGCATATCAATGTATCTCCTGCACTGGGGAGGCCAGAACTGGACACAGAACTGTAGGTATGGCCTCACCAGTGTCAGTCACAAAGTTTCAGAGATAGTATATTAGGGATGTGTATTCTTAATGAAACCAAAATCAGAAACCTGATATACTGCAACAGATGCAAAGACCTTGATGAAATGGGAAAACATTGTCACCAAAATGCAACCTTTTATTTTGGTTTTTAAAGGAGTAGACAGGAATGTTTCCTAAATTCTAGAAAAAACTCCAAATAAAATCATAGCTTTCTGTCACCAACATGTAATATTACTGTTATAAGAAATCTTCTGGTTTGAGAGCTTCATTGTAACCCAGATGTGTTCTTATCAGAGCTAGGCTCTTTCCCATTGTTGGGCTTCAGTATCATTGGCACTTGTTAGGGCTGACAGCTGCAAGATATCTTCTTGTCTTTGTCTTGAAATGGCTGCTGACTGTATTCCTTCTGTCCTTGTCTGGTCCCATTCAGGTGCCTATGGGGATGCCTAAAGAATTTGATGTGATGCCTTGCTTTTAAAATAGCTTTAAGGGTAAACTAGGAGGGAAGGACATTGAAAGAAACCAAGTAGATCCATCATATAAATGCAGCTAATAAATTTGACCTGTATATTGGCAATAAGTATTCACTCAAAGTGAGTATGGTGTTTTTCCTAAACCTGCTTCAATAATACAGATTTTCTAGTAGTAAAATGTCAAACAGTTCTGAAAGGAAGGCAAAGAGGTGAAGCAGTTAAAACAAAGTGTTGTAGAATGTCTTTACAATTCCTTATGAAATAGGCATGTGCCACTCTCTCTAAATTAATGAAAAGTACGGTGCCCTTATGTAACACTTTACCAGTTACCAATATCCATGCAGCAAACAAAGGACATAATTTGTGGTCTCTGATAATTATTCAAATGAAAACGGAAACTAAACAGAGGCAGAAGTATCAAACAAAAGAGCGCAAGCAATTCACAAGCTAAAATTTATTCCAAAAAAACCTCAGTTTCTCAAGTGGTAAAGTAACCCCAGAAATAGACTATGAAGAGAGAGACAGAAATATGCAAACTAAATTAATAACAGAATTCACCCATTTGGCTACATAATATTTCTTCACCCAATCGCCCTTTTCAAACCGCCTTTATTGGACTCCACTGGAGGCTACAAAGAAAATTTCTCTATGTCCTCATGAAGATTTTTTAATTGAGGGCTTAAAGATATATTTTTTGTTTGTTTTAAAATACCTTTACCTTTCCTGCATGTATCTTCCAATGCACTTCTAAATGCTCCTCATACAGCAATAAATTCATTGTATCTCTCCTCTTTCAACTGCACTTCTTTCCCTCCCTACTATTTCAAAGTTTAACAGGATAGTTTTAATATGCCCTTAACAGAGGACCCTCAAACAGCTTCTCAGAAGAACTGTGTTTGAATAATTCATCAGACTCAATCTTACAGAGTAACTAATGTGCTAATTATGCGGAAGAGTAATTTATAAGGTTGAGTTGGATTCTCAATGCTAAACATCACTATCAAATATTCATTTGGTATTTGGGAATTTTCTGAAAAAAATGAAAATTATCCATCTTCATGGTAGACATCCATGAAAACAAATAATTTCCTCAGCGTTATGGTCCTGCTACACAGAAATTATTTATCAAGAACCCAGCATAAAGTCCTGCTTCTAGAAGAGATAAGATCTATTATGACTGTGTTAGAAATATGCTTTCTGTGCATACTACAAAGGTATTTAAAAATAGCTAATCAATTTAGATGACTCCTGTAGTCATAGTGCATCTTTTAATTTATAGTAAAATCTGAATTTTGTATGTGGACTGTCTTTCAGGAAGTTTTGTTAAAACTGCTAATGAAATTTCCATGCAAAGCATAGAAAGTTTTGGGCTTATAATTTGGCCACAGTAGTTTACCAGGAACTGTACCTTTGAGCTATGTTTTAAAGGGAAGAAATAGGAAACTTAATTATCAGAGAAAATGGAAACCAGTAAAAATAAAAAATGGTGTTTCTTACTGCAATAGGTAAGTTTCTTTCAGCAACATATTAGGCAACATGGAAAGCAATAATGACCAAAGCCTAGACCAGCAGTGCAAAAGACAGGAAGGCTACAGATCCTGAGGTTAAATCTACAATATCTTGTAGCTAAATGAAATATGCTTCCTTTTAAAGTATATACTCTTATCTTATTAGGAATGTTTATTCTATCGAGGTAATATGCCAAATTTCTTTTCATAGGCAATGGAAAAAAATATTTTCTGGTTTAATTTTAAAACCTATAGTTAGGAAAACTCATTAGCTGCAATTTTGTAGATCAAGGCATAGTGCCTCCAGTGGTGAAATAGCATAATTCCACACACTTTTGGCAAATCAACTGAATTGTACTGGCCATTGTTTTGGTCAGCTGAAAACAATAAAAATATTTTAGAATAACTGACCTAGAAGGACCTCTAGCTTCCAAGGTAGCCATGGCTGGTGTATTCATTATGTGAAAGCAGACTGCTGGAAACAAAAAAAAATGCTTCTTTTAAATGTTTCTTGCTGTTTGCATGTAAAAGGGAACTAAATGAAAACCCTATCTTTTCCTTACATAAACTGCTAAATTTTTGTCACTCCATGTTACTCTAGCAGGGCAAATATTTTTGCATACTTAATGTCAGAGTTCTTTGTTTTGCTCACAGTCCTCTTCCACAGGTCAGTGCTTTTTCGAGTACATGAAAATATCTGTGGCTAGCCTGCAGTTTGCACAAAGACCTTGGTTTCTGATGCCTTTAGGCTACAGCTCCACACCCAGCAGGATCTCTTCTTCAGTCTGGATGCTTCAAAGCCTTCATGAGGCTTTGCACGTCTTGCTGCCCACAAAATTTTTGAGCTCTGCTGTTATCATGCCATCTTTCTCAGTCATGGCTTAAAACTTCAAATAACTAAGCTAACGTGCTTTGTTTTCAACTTCTCTGCTGTACTATGTCTCATTTTTCTTACTCCTGACTGGTTTAGAGATTCGAAGGGTTATGTGAATTGCAAGCAGGCTTAGGTAGAAAATATCTGCCAGTAGTAAAAACAGCATAAGTTTTTCATGGAAGTATATGGACACCAAAAAAGTGAATGCTCACATGGAACAGTTTAAGAAGATGAGGGAGTGAGCTGGTGATGATGAGTGGTGTGTCAATTTTATGTTTGGAAGAATAAAGTTAACTGACAAAAGTTAAGCTCGGTGAAGATAGTCCTAAATCTAATTGGAAAGCATAGAAAAACAGGTGTAAATCCCACAGCAAGGATGAATTTTCAATGACGAATTTCACCTATGATTTCTAAGGGACTCTTTTGCAAGTAGCCAAGGAAATCTAGGTATTATATACAAATGTTCATGAGAATTGTTAAATCTGCTTTTTACTGACTTTGAGAGGGGAAAAAGATAAGAGGCAGTAAGCGATAAATCATTTAAAATACCACAGAAGTAAAAGGCACTTTGTTTAATACATTTTCTCAAAAAAGGAAGCTAAAAGACACCAGTTCGAGATTGTGTATGAGGAGGAAATAATAATGGTTAATTGGAAGATTCTGATTTTATAAGCAAAGAGTATATGTATATTAATTTCAGAGATAAAGAGAGTCCTCATCTCAGTAAGAATGGATCTTTAGCTTTATCTACATGTGTAGAAGAGAAACAGAACTTTGTGGTTGCTATGGAAGAGAGACTTCCATGTGCTGGGAAACATATCGCATAAGTGTCCATCCTGAAGAGCTCACAAGTGAAGCTGAACCTTACTCTCCCTCTCTGGAGAGCCTGTAGTGCTCATGCATCTCAAATATCTCTGTTTAGATTGTCTAGAATACCGATAGCAACTTACAGACTGAAATCTTTGGCTTGCATGGATTAGTTTGCTGGGTTGTTTACACAACATGTCTATTAAATACATGCTTTACATGAACACTTCCTTGCCAGTGAATTACAAATCTTCATTCTGTTAATGCAGTGCAGCCATCCCTCAAAAGTGGGCCCATGAATGAATGATCATGCAGTGTTCATTAGAAAACCAGATATTATGGGACGTATTTAAAAACTCATTTTTTTTCTTTGTCTGGTTTAACTAAATTTTTGATTATGCAGATAATTGTATGTGAATATACCATTGACTTCAGCTCAAGCCCTTTTCATATATGACTGTGCAAATGAGATAAATTTAGATTCCAGTGTAATTAACAGTCTGTTTCTGGAATTATTCTCTATATTCTGTCTTCATGAGCTATAAAAATTTTTCAGTATAATGAGCATTTATATAGAGTTACAGAGTGTGATATGCCAGATGGTTGCATTGCTATTCAGAGAGACCTTGACAGACTAGAGGAAGAGGCAGACAGAGACCTCTTGAAGCTCAACAAAGGGAAAGGCAAAGTCCTGCCTCTCAGAAAGAATAACTTCAGGACCCTCTAAACAATGGGGGACAATGACCTGGGAATCAGCCTTGCAGAAAGTATTTTGGGGTACTGGTACACAGCTTTCTTACTATGAGTCAGCAATACACCTTCACAGCAAAAAAGGCCAACAACATCCCAGTTGTGTGAGCAAGGGTCTTGTCAGCAGACTGAGAGAGGTGATCCTTCCCCATTCCTCAGTGCTGATGGGGCCTCATCTGGAGTGCCAAGACTATCCTAGCAGTCAGACCTCTGCACTGAAAGCACTGTATCACAGATACACAGGGTAGCTGAGGTTCAAGGACACCTCTAGAGATCACCTATTCCAACCCCACTGCTCCAAGCAGGGTCACCTAAGGCAGCTTTCTCAGACCATAAATTCAGTTACTACTTCCAATTTGCTTTTACATTCCTTAATAAAAAGACTTTATGAGGAAGGGGTAAGTGACATGATTTCCTTTTATCTGACTGGTACATGCATGTTTATACTGCATTTAGGCAGCTGAAGCTGACTGGTACAATCTTTTTTTCCCACCTAGAAGAGCTAAACAAATTTGAATTGTTATTATGTAAGGGTAGACAGAAAACCACTTACAATTTTGTATTGACTGAGGCTCTATATGAAATTATATGCACGAACATGCCCACACATGTAAATGAACTCAGAACCTTCATATATTAAAACAGGAATTGCAGTCCTTTAAAGCATTAAAAGACATAAAAGAGGGTTTTTTTCCCATTAATGATTATAGGAAAAGATGGAAAATTAATTTGATTGCTTGTGTACTTCCACACAGTATTGATAAAAAAAACCTACAATGTGTAACATGGCATTGGTTGGAAGGTATTACAGTCCAGATTCCTGTTTTCCACTATTGATTAATTGATTAAAAAGTTCTGCAAAAAACCCTGCTCATATAACAAAATAAACAAAACAAAAACAAAGAACCAAATCAAGCTCCCAAGAGATTAATTCCCAAATATTCAGGGCTTTGAAAAATGCAGGATAATTTTATACTTCTGGAAATTTTTGAAACTGCAAAATCAGTGAATTTAAAATGTATTTTACTTAATTCACAAGTATTCAACTTACATAGATAAAATGTAACACTTGGATAATTGGAAGAATATTTTTTCTTCCTGTGACTGGCTGTACAGCAAATGAAACTGACTAACCTAGAAGACTTGGGGGTTTTTTTTGTTTAATGTAGTAATGCAAAGATAGTAAAAATAGCAAATAAATAAATAAATAAATAAATAAAATAATAAATAAAAATATAAAAATATAAAATACAAAAATAAATAAAATAAATAAAAAATTAGTTTTACTAGATAGTAAAACTAAAAAAAAAATTCTACCATGTTTTTTTTTTCTCTTCCAGCGATGTTTCTTTGTTGCAACAGCCTACTTTTCAGCAGGTGTCTGTGATAGAGTAGTCACCATCTGTGTGTGAATGCACCTAGGGAATGGCCCCAGCAAATTTACTACTGCGACAGCTTTGTGCCCTCAAGGGAACAACCAGCCCCAATTTTGTATGTATTTTACACCAGGGAGAATTTTGAGAAGAATCTAAAATTTTGGTAAATGACTTATTTATTTCTGAAAATTCAGAGGGATTTGCAAGGAAAGGGCAAATCTTCACAGCAGAATTGTTCTGCATTTTGCTGCTTTCAGGGTCCTTGTATAGGAACATTTTATACAGTGCAAAGGTCTCACCACACAGCACTGGCCAATGCATCTTGGGAAACAATTGTTTCCCCTATTCCAACAGTGAAAATGTGTGAGAAGAAATTTTTATGTCGGTGAAGAATCTAAGATGAGTGGTAAATCCCGAGAAATGCTTTAAAACAAAAGGTGATTATGTACTTAGCAAACAATACCTCTGCCTTTTGCTAGCTGTGCTCAATGTTGCCATCCAATTTCCTCTGAGAGGATCAATGCACTATTTTTTTCCTTTTTTTTCAGTGTATATATATTGTATGTAGCTTCTCTGTGCTCTGAACCCTGTATCTGGGAGATTTTGGAAACCTGCAGACTGATGTCACTTGTATGAGTGGGGTAAGGTCAGCAGAGTCCTCTGATCACTTTTTATCTTATTTATAGAGTGTAATAAGCCTGGCGGTATTCATAAACATGCTACACATCTGGAGATATAATATTAGTTGGCTATAAATAAAGCCAAATGGAGCCTGAAATGTTATTGTTTGCAACTTCTGGGTTTAGTGCTTGTTTCTTGTATTATTTCTTTGTTGTATTTTCCCACCTTTCATGCTGCTGTCTCCACTTGCAACGTCTGCAGAGGTTTCATTAAGGGTTTATTATATAATTGTGTTTGCTGGGGCTGGGAGTTCCTTGGGACCCCAGACATTGTCTAATGTGTTTTAAATCACAAAAACTTTTATAATGAAAGAAGTGACAAGAAATAAAGTAAATTAGTTGAAAAATGGAAGAAGTGAATCCAAATGGAATATAATTATTAAGCCTTATTAATTTTCCTTATTCAGATTATTGCCATATTAGTAAAAATTTTAATTCATACTGTAAATAATGTCTGGAGAAGACTTTTTAGATGTTACTTGGTGATTTATTCTGTCTCTGAAGCAAATGAGATAAAATTTTATAATTTAGCTAAGAAGATGAATATAAAAGATAAAAAAAACTGGTCAGTTGCGGCTGAAGAGGCTGAAATTTGAAAATGTTTTTATTGTTAATGACCCCCACCACTATCATTTGGTTTCCTGTCACCTGGCTTTTGTGGAGTAAGTATGTATTCTCTTAATTCCACGAATTACCTACCACACAGTCCAGACAAATCAAGTGTTCTCTACATTTACAGTTGATTATTTTTTGGTTTTGGAAAAAATTACAAATTTGAGGTTATAAACAGAAGGTGCATGCCCACACACACACACACACACACAAAATATATATATGTCTTTCAACATTTCTAATTTATAATGATTCTAATTCAAAATTGTCCTGCTTCCTTCATTTTGTGTTACTTTAATATTTGAGTGATTCTTCTGAATTGTTGCAGAATTTCTGTATGTAGGAAAAGACAAGTACATCAGATGTTCTCTAACCAGAAAGAGTTATTAATTTCTTTGATTTGTTTTATACTGATTCTTCCTCACCTAATTTAACTTTTCTTGCAGTAAAAAGATTGCATTTTTATGAAGAAAACTAATACAAAAAAAATGAAACTTTCACTACGGAATTTGGTATTTTCCTTTTTTTGTTTGCTTTCAATATCGTATCATTCATAATGAGAAATATTCCTTGGCATCCCATTTGTAACTAAAGATTCTTCCCAGTTCTGATAAGGGTCCGACAAAAACTTTTGGATTAAAACCACTGTTTTCCATTGCTTGCCAATTTTTGCTTTATAGCAGATGTATTGCCTTACTTGTGTGATGACAAATCCACACTTTTCCTGTTACAAACTCATATATTTCTTTCCTGCTCCTGTTGTATTTGGTTTTAACTGTTCGGCAGTGTACAAAGCTGGCATATGTCTCTCCATATTATAAATTATACAAAGCTGTTAGTATTTTGTGAAGTATCATAATGTACTCTTGACTGATCTTTTATTACCAAAGGCCTCAGTCAGCCACTGAAGACTGAAACTGGCTGGCAATTCAGCCTGCCCTAAGTGTAACTTTGAGACAGCAGGAGCTGGAGCTCTCTGTAATTATACTCCCTGATTGTGGAATCTGCTCCCTATTGAGACTGGAAGAGCAGCATCTGTTGAGACATTTGGGTTAAATTTAAAGAGGTATACAAGTTTGTTGAAGCACTTAACTGTGGGGAATCTTCTTAAATTTTTTATTTTAAAACAGTTTTGGTTAAAAAACCCTAAAAAACAATAAAAATGAAGCTTGTTGTTATGCTCATGTTGCTATGCTAAAAGACTGTTTCAAATTGTTAGCTATTACTTGTCCAGTAATGAAGGGAAGAAATAATCAACGCAATGAACACAGAATAAAATACCCAATCTGGACTCTGAGAAAATAGTTATTTCTACCTTATTAGCAATTTATGCTTTCTCCCACCTCCATCTTACTTGTCAGTACTTCATATTTGTAGAGGGTGGGATTTGCCCTAAGAAACATAAGCCATGAAACCTTATTTCTCATTAGTTCTGTCATTACAACTACTGTAAGATCACAGAAAAAAAAAATCTCACTTCATTTTATTAGAAGGTAGTTGTTTTTCTGGTTTGCCTAAGTCTTTTGGTTAGTCTGCCATCAGTTCATGATATTATCCATTTTTCAAATATTCTTGGATTTAAAAATTCTGTTTTATAATTGTTAAATATAACCTCAGCAAATAATTTTCTCCTACAGTATATCTTTTATATTAGATCACAACATTCTTCTAGAAGATTTCTTTTCATCCTTAGCACTGGTTGTATTTAACACTGGAATTCTTATGTCTGTATAGAATTGTCCACACCAAATAAAATAAATCTCAGGTGTACTTTTCAGAATTTCAATGATTTTTCCTCACACCATTAACTTGTTAGCATAAATAATTTCCAATACATTATTTTTTAAACATATACCATAATATTTAAAGATCAAAAACATTTGGTAACTCTAATGCAAGTTGAGTTCAAGACTGGATAAAGAGTTTTAGCCAGAACTGTTGGGAAAGAAAATACAGATTTCCTTCTCTATATAAAGTTCCTGGGTCTGGAAAGAAAACTGTCTCAGATGGCTTTAAGAATGGAGGTTATATAGAACCAAAGGGGAAATTTTAAAAAATAGTAGAAAAATACGTAGTAATTTTCTTTCTCTTAGAAGCAGATCTCATTCACATAAAACTCCTTGTAGAGTTTCAGGTTTTGTCTTAGTCTGCTGTATTAAAAATAAATTGTGGAAGATTGTGAGTGGTTTTCAATATCAAAATTATCCCCTTCTGAAGAATTATTCCAAAAAGATGATTTTAATATATCATATGAAACGAATAAACATGGAAAAGGTGTAAAAGTGAGGTAATTTTTCTGTGTTATGGAATTAGTCCAGAATTCTTTTCTCAGTTCTGAGGACTCTGGAAATAATTACTGATGAACAGTTTCAGAAGGGCATTACAGCCCTCAACATCTATGATGAGCAACACTGCCAGCCTAAAAAAAGCACTTGCCTATTCACTTAAGAATTAGCAACTTCTTTTGTGCAAGTAAACAAACAGTGTCATAGAAAAGACTCAGGTTTAAGTAAATTGGAATTTAAAACTTGCTATGGATAATTTTGAGATGGATCCCCAGCATTTTCTGTTCAACTCCCATCCTTCTACTTTTTAAAGAAAATAGCTTGCAGAATTCCATCTGTACATGTAGTGTTCCAGACAAGTTTCTGTGACAAGTTTCTTTAACAAGTTTCAAGGTTCTAGAAAGCTGAGGCTCTCAAAAATCTTTTATTTAGGAGAAAGAAACAATGCATACTGAAAACATCCACTGTTTTTGTCAGCGATATCAATCATCATCATTGTTGAGGATGTCAGTCTGAAGAACCTGCTGGGCAAATAGTCACAAGTATGCAGAGTAGTTTATTCTTCAGTAATATCCATAAAGCCATATTTCCCATTGGTATACATGGACATTTTTATCAAAATGCATTTATTTATTCATTTTAAATAGAAAAAAAACCCTCCTTTATGTGCTTACATTAAAAAAATAATTCCTTTCAATAGACCAGTGCATATCAGAGAATTTGCCGCACATACTTTGGTGGCTCTTGACCACCAGACAGAAAATTATGAGGTGTAGTGCAAAGTCTTGGCTTGAAAACGCAGAAAAATTATCTTTCCTGTGTGTTTCTATCCAGGATAGAAGAGCAAGCCTGTGGAAAGAAACCAAAAGGACTGAGAGATGGCTGTCTCATAAACCAGCAGTGAAGGGAAGACCGAGAAACTTCCAGAGAGATTGAGGGAATGCTGTCAATGGCTGGTGACAAGATGTAAATGTAGATGGCAAATTCCTGAAAGCAGGATAATCACATAGATTTTTAGTCCTAAGAAAACTTAGTGCTATCAAACTGCTGAAGAAATGAATAGAGAAACGGTAGTTAAATGAGATAAAAAATCTTAAATATGTTGGAGATCTATAGTCTGCAATTCAGAGGTCCAGCATGAAGCTGATATCTAGAGGTTCTTAGATTTTCCAGTTAATCAGGATTACATTGTATTTAATGCTTGCTCTTTTTACTACCTACTGATGCAACTGGGGAGTAGGATTCTACATTGAGAAACAATTAAAATGAAACATTTACTCAGACTTTTGAGTTTTCATTTCAGCCTTGACTATTCCATATTGTACACAGCTTCCATCCCCTATATTGATAAAGCAAGCCTATGTGGGAATGTACAGTGGAAAGAATTGCATCTGTGGAAGATGGAGGACCAAAGTGACTAAAACAAATCTATGGTAAGCACATAAAATTGGTAGGTAGGTGTGGTTCTGCAGGATTTCCGTAAGAAAACTGGGCTCAGGCAAAAGGTTTTGTCTTAGGCAGTGGCCATAAGCTGCACCAAGGGATGATGAATATGTCAAACAAATTATTGCTCCTTCTGTCACTCTGTCATCAAGTATATTATTCTTTGTGGATTTCCTAAACTTAATGTGACTTCTTTAACTTCTTTTTATGTCTTTTTTTATGGTCACAGATGATTTTATGTGCACAATAACTGATGGTCAGAAATTCAAAAGGTCTGTTATTTTTCCTATTAAGAACTAAGTTATTTGATTTGGTTTGAGCTTGGCTTTTACAATGTCCATGTAATAATCTCTTATTTTTTGCAACAGGAGTCACAGTGAACAAAGATTTCTTATTCATACTCTCCATGACCGTTATTTAAGCATTTTCTTTATGTGGTGCCCTATACAGGCTGCAGAGAATGTTTTCTCAACTATTATATGCAGGATCTTTTATGCTTTCAAACACTTTTTCCTTTCTCTGAATCTTTCTCAGTTCTATTGAGTACATTTTGTGGATAAGAAGACCACTCCTGCACATTGTATTCAATGTTTGGGAAAAGCACAGATTTGCACTGTGATTTCACTATTTTTCTTTCTTTCCTTTTATTTCCTAATATTTTCAAATATTGGAGTACATTTTTGGTCCACTGCCAAGTACTGAGACTTAATTTTCCTGGAAATTTGCATAATAATCCCAAGGTTTTATGCATTTTGTTTCGAATTCAGATCCTTCTACTTTACAGATTAACTGATTTCTTTTGGTATAGCTTTATGGTTTTCTATACTGAACTTTTTTTGCTGTTTCATTGCTATGACAATCTTGTAAGTCTTCTGTTCACTCTTTGCTGGTGGCTGTCCTCTTTACCACTTTGACCAACTTTTATAATTCCACAGAATTTTCTTTCAAACTAATGCTGAGAAATTTTGCCAATTTTGGCTGCCTAGTGGACGACTGACATAGGTGAAGTGCACTCCCACAAGCAGCCATAGGCAAGCCATTGTCTCTCACAAGCTAAATTCCTTTAGCCATTGTTGTGGTTCAAGCCCAGTTGGAGATGGAACATCATGCAGTCGATCCATTCCCTCTCTCTCTTCATCCTCCCACAGTGGAATGGGAAGGAGAAACAAAGTAAAAACTGTATAATTGAAGTTTAATAATTGAAAACAAAGTAAGATACATCAATAACAGTATATAGTAATAATAAAATAATGATAATAATAATTAACAATAAGGGAAAACAAGTGATGCACAATAAGATTTCTTTGGTACAGGTTTGGTGTAAAGAAAGCAATGACATGCACTAATGGAACGGCAGCTGTAAGACTGTATCCTCCAAATTAATCACAAATTTCTCAGCAAAGATGGATACCTTCAATGTATTGTTAGATTGTCTTGAAATGATCAGAGATCTTTGAAAAGCTGGAAATATGAAAGCTGAGACAGACACCTCTCTTTTCACCAGATAAGAAGCGAAATGTAATGTTCTTCTGGGGAGTATCTATTAGTCTGTAACCCTTAAACCTGGCAGGTTAGAAGTACTGAAGTTAATATAAGAAACTGGGGTTTTGTCACTCAATTTAAACATGTAATTTTGCCTGATAACTAAAAAGGCGAAAAGAAAAATCAATGAATAAGCAGTAGGGTAGATGAGATGCTTGTTAAATCTTGACTCAACAGTTTCAACTTGCACAGATATAATCTCATATTATCTTCTTTTCCAGTACTCCTGGTTTTGCTGTCTACATATTTTTCTTCCACAATTTCAAGTATAGTTAACACTCGGAGAATAGAGCAAAGGAAAGTGCTATGTTTGAAGTACTTGTTTTTTCCTGGTTTTGCAATTAAATCATATGAAGTAAAAAATATTCCATCTCATACAGATAGATGACTAATTTCAAAATTAAAGGTTTATAATCTGTAAAGAATTTTTTTAATTGAAACCCATACAATTTAATCAATTCAACCCGGAAAACCATGCATCTTCTTAGGTCTCAAATATATGCATCTATTAGATTGCAACTACTAATATCAGCAAGAGCTTTTAAAAACTTTTAAAATTAACAAAAATGAAATTGATATTTTATTACAAGGTTGAGTTATAAAGATGCAAGTTTGTAATAAGAGAAGAAACAGCTGTAATCACAGTCTATGCAACTTTCTTGACATGGAATGAAGTTGTAGCAAGTAAACTGCCTTTAAAACATTCAAAACCAACAGTATCTCTATGCAAATAGTGAAGTGTGTTACTGAAAAAAACACGAAAATACTGTCTGAGAAGGCAGAACTTTTGCTATTGTTTGTATGGATTTAAGGGGTTTTATTTGATTTTCTTACTGTTGCTTATACATTTTGACATGGAAATGTCTGTTTTCCTACAAAATATATAGTTCCACAATAGTGTCAGCCTTTTTCCATTGTAGTATAGTTTTCTGAGTTTATTGCAAACTATGCCTTTATGCAAATCAAGCAGTTAATATTTATTTGGATTTTTTGGTCTGTTTTCTTTTTCAACTTTATTCCTGACAATAACTTTTATGTCTACTTTTTAATAGATGCTTGACTTACAAGCTCCCCCACGAGCAGATAGTGAGTGAAGCAGAGCTGGTCAAAGAGGAAACTCATATCCCCTACATCCTCCATGTGGTGAGAGGCCAGGAGTGTTTTGCAGGGAAAGATCCACCTTGAGTAGATGTCATAATTTCCTGTTGCCTGTCATAATTTCCTGTTGCCTGCTTGTGGGGAAGTTGCCACTGCTTTTGGAGTTTAGCCACAGTTCTTGGAATTTCAACACTGATACACTTATGTGACTCCTATATCACAGCCATTAAGAAAGTCACTGGTGTCAAAAGTCCATTTAAGGAAACTGCCTTTGTAAAACCACCTTGAGTGAAAAAGATAAGTTATTCAGAGATACTTTAGTGTCTTCATTATCTTCAAAAGTCCTGAGGTTGAAGATAGTTGTAATTGCTTGATTGTTTGATGCAGAAATTCAATCTCCACTTGTTTCAACCATTCTACATGCATGTTATTTCTAATTGGTGCAAGACTGTATCAGAAGAATCTCCAAAATGAAGACTAATAATGACATCAGCAATATACAAGCTTGTCCTGACTCTTTGCTTTGCAGCAAATTAAGTGGAGATTATAGGAAAGACAGAAATATTTTTTCCTAAAAAATCAATATTTATGTTGAGTAGTCATTGGAAGGATTAAGCAGATATTGCTGAGACATAGTGAGAATTTAGTGGAAAATGTATCTTCAGGATAGGGGAAAGCAAGGAATAATGTAGGCGAACCATAGTTATCAGACATGATACCAGCTAATGCAGAGTCAGATATAAGAAGCAAAGAGAAACAGAAGTCAAATAAGATGATAGTGAGGCAGACTTGATTAGGAAAGATGGCAGTATCTGCTTACCTAAAGATCCTGCAAATTTAGACAGACTGCAATAAAACAGACATTCCACTCCAGTATTGCCAACAAAATGAAGCATTTCCTTGGGGGAGAAGTAATGTGATAGACATGAATTTCTTCATAGGTTTTCAGTGCCTTTCCTTTCAGTATCATTTTTAGTCCATAGAGAGCTGTCTGATGTTTGATGAAGTTTTTCTTATGAGTACAGTTGTGAAGTGAAAAGAAAGAACCTTGATAATCACTTTGAAAGAGACCTGTGTATGACAGTTACATGAACTGACTGATGAACTCTGGAAAAATGGATGAAGAAAAATGGGACTTGTTGAACACTTTCAGTGTTGTAAAGACTTTTTCTTGTGAAAAGGAATAATTCTTCACGTAAGTATCTGAAAATGAAATTATTTCAGATAAAGCCTATGCCTTTTGACATATTGAAGTATCCCTAATTCCATAAAATGTGAATTAGAAAATCATATTTGAGTAGGCAACTGAATTGAGATAAAATGCAGTTGAAATGAAATGCAATTTTCTATAATGAGAAAAGTGGTTGTCCTAACTGCAGATGACTACTTTAAGTCAAATGACTAACAAATTATGTTAAAGTGTAGGACTGGAATGCATATTGTGAAATATCAAAATCCCTTGAAAAGTTTCTTAGTAGTATATACCTTGCTCTTGTTCACATCCTGCAAGAGATTATAGGAAAGACAGAAATTATAAAATATCTTCACATCATTTTTAATTGAAAAACTACTACTCAGTCATACTGGGATTGGTTTGTCAAGTTTATAGAACTAAGACATGAATAAGGAGCTATACTGCTGTATATTGCTACAGTCTCTAATGTGCTTCAGAGGAAAATAACTTATAGCAATACCATTATTCTTCTCATAGTGTATATAGAAAAAAAATTATAATTCTCTACAAAACCTGAGGACATGAGTAAAGTAGAAAGTAAATCAAATTAAATATTGAAGTACCTATGCTTTTTAATCCCTTTTGATCCAGGAATGTAAACATACTGTTAGAGTTTCCAAAAAATGGAACGAAAATAGTTGAGAAAATTAATCACAACTAGCTAGATTTATTTTTTTCTCAAAGCACAAACTTCATAGTAGAATTATACTGAAATCATATTAAACCTTAAAAATGTATACCCCAGCTTTATCTCTTTAAAGTACTATCTTTCAGAATTATTCTGTTTTTTGTTGTGGGTTTTTTATTTGTTTTCCTTTTGGTTTTGGAGTTGCCTAGGCATCCCTCTTAGTTAATATTTTACCACGGCACACTTAGCCTTGGAAGGGAGTTAAGCCTGACCTTTCAGAAGTCTCTTCAGATCTTGCCCATCACTATCAAATATTCTGGCATCATCTATTCCTTTCATAGTCACTTTTATGTTTCTCCTTTTTAATGCTTTATTTTTTCCTTACATGTTTTCCTTCTCTCTTCTCCTGCTGTTTCTATTATCTCTAGTCCAACTGTTTCCCAGCTGTAGTTTTCTTTGTTTCCTCTATTTGTATAGTAGCTCCTTTGAATCCATCCCAGTATTTCTGGATTGTTCTGGTGGTATTTGGTCTCCTTTTAATCAATGCATTTCTTATTTAAAAGCAAGGTGTTCTCAGAACTGACCTGAAGAATTCCTTCTTCCTACTGTGACAAAATAGCTAAGTAATTTTCCACCTTTTCTGAAGGTCTACAGTAGCCCTGTCTATCATTCTCGTGATGATATAATAGAATGTCAAATTTAAAAAGACAGAAAGAATGTAGCCATTCAATTAAAGACAAAAAGAAAACATAGTAAAATATTATTTGTTTAACTATTTTGGAACTTAGAGATTGAACAATGGATTTTGATTTAAGGTAAAACCTTATTTTTCTTTCTATTAACACAAATTCTAATATATACATAGTATTTGTCTCAGAAACTCATACAGACATAGATCAGCTCAGAAAGACCTTTCATTCATCTACTGCTGAGCTAGGAAGTGTATTCTCTCTACAACCTGTGAACAAATTTTATGTCAAATGTTCAAAATCATGCCTTATAAAAGGACCTTCTAAATTCCTTCAAACTCAGAATTGTCCTAATCTATATTCCTTTCACTTCCTTTCAAATAAAATGAGGTTGAGGAAGTAGGTATTTAAATATGATTTGATTTGAATATCAGATTATTGAGTTAGGAAACAAAGAGCTCATGCAGAGAATATCCTGCCGCCAGTCTGCTTAATAGCTAAGCGTAAAAAAGAATCCTGCAATGTTACACATATATATGTCTTCCTAATACAAAATTTTCTAAAGATTTTTCAAAATATTTTTCTGAAATTTTCTATACTGTGTTGATGTTTTAACTCTACAGAACAATTCAAACTTAATTTAATAACCTTTTGACTTTATCACTTCTAGTTTTCTCAGAATGTTTTAACTTGCATATTTCAAATGATCACACCTGTCTAGAGAAAAGCACCAGCCTGCAAGGTAACCAGACCTAATGCATTCATGAATGGGCATATTAATCTCAACACAGTAAGTTGCAGCCATGAACTACCTGCAAAACTGGTTACATTATATAGCAATTACACTACTCTTTCTTGCTCTTTATGAACATGGTTTTTAAGTCATTCTGTCACCTCATTCCTCCAATCTCAGTAAAACACTGTCAGTCAAACATAAAAAAGACAAAATAAAATGTACAAACTGAGAAAAATAATTGAAGTAATAAAAGCATGTCTGGTTGGAAATTTCCTGCCTGTATTTTTTTTCTTTTTTTCCCTCTTGTTGGGTTTTTTTGAGGAGATACACGGTTTCCCTAAATCTGTCAATATTAATATTTATATTTGGCAATTTTCTTTGTCTAGAGTTGAATAATCTAGAATTCAAATGTTACTCTACATTAAACAGAGGTATTTCTATTCAGTATAATTTGGTACCAAATCTAAACTGTTCTAGAGCTTTAAATATAATACTATGTTACTCATCTTCATCTTTGGTGTCTGCAGTCAGCTGCCTAGCAAAGAAGCCAGAATCAAAGGCTCAGAATAGAAAATGAAAGTACAAAACACCACAACTAAAACTCCCATGAAGCACTGGTGGTTCAGACAGACAAGCCTCTAATACCTCAAATTTATGTTCTACTATGGTAGCATTACCATTCAACTTTAAAGATCAGTGTGGACGTCTCTCTGGTCAGCTGTTCCCGTATTCTCAGAATGGAAGAACAGGGTACCATTTTGTCTGTTCCTGGCATACTTTACAAAACAGTATCAGTGAAACTTTGTGGCTAATTGTATCAAAGGCAGCTTCAAGACCCAAACAAATTAGTTTGAAGCCTAAACTCACTGCCATTGCCATGAGGAGATAAGCAGACAAAAAAACGTTGAAATTCTCCGGACATATGAGCTGATTAAGGTTAAGGATTCCAGGTATTAGCAGGAATTGGGATAATTATATCTATGCCTGTAGATTATTTCTTTCTATATGGTCCCCCTAGAGAGGAGTTGGTGTATTGATTTACAAACCTGAGGATTCAGAAAGGCTGCCTGTTTCCCTTGGAACTCAATCAAAAGTTGAGGCATATTTCCAGGGTGTGAATCAGAAACTAAGGAAAGAAAAACCCAGCAGAGTAAGTTCTGCATTTGTCTTAAACAAGTTTATCCTTGGTCAAGAAACAAGTGGGAACATATCTCACAAAAATTTGGTTCAAGATCTGCTGCTAAAGTAACCCTATATGAAAAAAGAAAACGAAAGAATTACCTATGGTATAATAGCCAGTTAATTGGATTTCCCATGTATTCTGATTAATCTGGTTTTCTTGCACAAGAAAGAGATGTGGCTTAACATTTCAAAATCTACTTGATTCATCAAACAGTGAAGAGAGCTATTATATCTTACTCTATCCCATTTGGATGGAATTGACCTCTTTCACACTGCTAGTAGATTATTTCTATTATATAAACTTCCTTCAAAACTATTAAGAATATTACTATTACACGGTACTAAATGTGTATATGCGACATATAATTAGTAGCCTGATTTTGATTTTCTGCCTGTGACTTGACTGTCAATATTACAAGATCCCATCCTACATTTCACCCACAGTTTTTCTCTAAGAAAATATGTTTTTAACCATGCTAGTAAACATCCTCCATGGTATTGAAAAGCTAAAGGCGTATTTCAAATGTTCATATAGATGTTATTTACAGTGTTCATTTGGACACAGGAGGAAACAGGCGAAAGGAAGGATTCGGCTAAGACTGTTTGTGCGTGAATCAACACATTCAGGTAACCAAAAGGACCAGGAAGGCAGGTCTGAGCCGCAAGGAGCAGGTGAATTCCATTCTCTGGGCAGCACGGCCGGGCTGGCGGCACAGACACGGGGACACGGCTCCGCTGGGCTCGGCTCGCCCCGATGTACCGAAGGGCTCTGTGCACCCACGGCTCATCTCAAGGCTCTGCTTCTGGGACCTCTCCCAGCACCAGGCCCAAGCCTGTCTGTGAGAGTGTGTTATCCCTACACGGGAATTCTACTTCTCAAAAGAGGCAGAGGATGAGCAACACTAGGCATAAAAAACTGAGTTTTCCCACACTGACATTCTTAGCAGCGAGGTGCAAGGTCACTTTGAGCAAGACTGCTCCCTCCTCCTCACCAAATCTTAGGATTTTAACCCTTTGCTCCCAACAGTCTGCTTACGGAGTCTTCATCTAATTCTGCACCTTGTACATTCCAGTTTGCCACCATTGTGAGTGAAGGCAGGCAAGTCCATATGGATTTCTGACTATTTGCATCTCTGGAATACACACACATGCTTTATTAAACAGGGAATGCACTATCTAGAGTTTCAATAGCTATGTAAATTCTCTCCAAGACACAGAGAGCTTTTCTTTCCAGCTAGACTACTTCAGTATAAGCTCAAACTATGTGAATAATTTATTTCAAAAATAGGTTTATGTGTCATCAATCTAAAGTAAAATATAGTCTAGAACAAAAAGTGAGATTTAGGTTTTTTGTTGTCTTCTCTCACCAAGTTGATGTTGAAGAACTCCTTCAATACTCTTAGGTTTCCAGGGTTTATTATTTTGATTGATGACAAAGCTAATGCAATGCATGTTTTCAAAATGAAAAGTTTTCTTGAGTAAGTGGCAATATCACTGGAAAAGTCAAAGGTCTAAAACTCAGAGCGCATTTAATCAGAAATTCAAGTGATTTCTCCCTGATGATGTCAATGGAGGACTTGGAAACTGAAGGGAAAATAGTGAGGATATTTGTACATTAAAAAAAAAAGTGAGTATTCTTAAAAAAATGAAAATAATTCCTATTTGTAGTTATCTACCTCAAGAGAAAAGAAATAAAATTTTATATATAAAATATATATTATGTAAATAAAATGAATCTTTCAGATATTACATTTAGATAATATATCCAATATGTAAGAACCATAGGACAATAAAATGGATTTTTTTGTCCTGTGGTTCTTATATAACCTGAAGAGCTTAACTAACTCTCATAAAAATGTAGGTAAAATTTAAATATACATGACACAGAGGGATTAAATAACCTTTAAAAAACATTCCAAAACTGTTTTCTTTAAGCTTGTCTATATTCTTGCTTCCAAATCTTCTGACACTGCAAGAAGTTTCTATTTCTTAAACTCCTCATGTTGTCTTGATCGTGAAGAATTCTGTTTGATTCTGACCCATAAACACTAGTCTATATACATATGTACAGTTTATATATTATATTTGTACATAAAATACTGCAATACCTGTGGCAGCTGTTTCTGGAAAACAACTATGCACAAATATATGCACATATTTATGATTGGGCAGTAGAAAAAAAAATTGAATGTATGTTTGTTAGGATTGAAAATTCAAGTGCATATTCGCAAACACATACGTGCAGAAATTAGCCAAGGTTTTATTTTAAAGTAATGCTTCTTCCTTGGTTGTGAATATTAATATTCACACATATTCCTGAGTTGTCATAACATTTATCTTCTTAACAAAACAAAAAAGGCTAGCAAAATTAGGTATCGGATGTTCTAGCCTTTGACTCTAGAACCTGAAATAGAATTTCAATCAACACAATCGATATTTCACTTGTACTAAACAATCAGAGCTTTAACCCACAATAACACGATTTTGAGTTATTCTTGCATTAACATACAACATGGCAATAATAGATATATTTTTTTTACTGAGAGAAATCTCAATTTTTAGCTGATGATGAATGATGATCTAACAATCCTTGTTTCCAGAGGTTAATTTTCATCATTGCTGACATCACTGTTTATCCTTTTACAAAGCAGGTGAGTAAATATTCTATTGCCCATAGTCTGTGCCTCACTTAAAACAGAGAAGAGGATAGAAAATTCAATTTTTGCAAAATGGAAGAAAACAAAACTTTTAAGGAATAAAATGCTGTGCTTATTTTTGACTAAAAGATTCTAACAGACAGAATGAAAAGAAGAAAAGCAAACTTTCGGTGTTGACAGCATGGTTTGACTAAAAGAAACAATTCAATAAACAAGCATTTCTTATTGTGTCTTAATTTTGTGGTAAAATTAAAGACACACATATTTTTAATGATAAATGAAAATTATAATAATATACATATGTTCATATGATTTTAGAGTGAAATATTAAAATTTAATCTATTCCACTAATTTATTGAGCTATTAGCTCAGGATGACTGACCCTGTAGTGACAGCAATCTGGTATCACATGCCTGAGTCATCAACAGCTGGTCACCGTGACATTATTTCTGATTTACCTGTAATGCTATGTAAAGGGAACATTTTAAATATGAGTCTAAAGGAGATCGCAATGTCTCTGCAAGTCTCTGTACAATTGGAGTTTGCTTTCCCTTTACGTTTCCATCTTCTTCCACACGCAATGAGAAGGCCATTTCTGCAGTCCTGTACTGTCACACTTTCCCTGAGGTAGGTTTGGAGGTAAGACTGAAGAAATAGAACTTGGTCCCTGTATTCTGTGCCACATCTTCTTGACAATGAGGTCAGATAAAGGATGCATTAATATGGAATGTTAATTAATATGGAATGTTGCCCACCTCCCCAGATAGTGAACTTCTGTGACAGTAATAGGCACCTACCCAAATCCTGTCTGAGAAGACCAGAGATTTAGGGGGAAAGAAAACATCTCTACAGGTGATAAATTTGGGTATTTTTGTGGACACTGTGTGATTTTCTATAGTATTTTGAGGGCTTTTCAGTTTCAGACTAATGCAATTATTAAAGTACAGTGTTGCTAAGGCAACCTCCTAGAACATTCCTTCCCTGAGGTCCACAGAAAATCCCAAGAAGCAAAGACAGTAGCTAATTCCTACCTACTGTGTACTAAAAGTTTAATTTTTTTCTGGAATCGAATGTCTTTTTTCACATTTTTGAGCTCATTTACTTGTAAAGAAAAATAAGTGGGAAAAAAAAATCTCCTTAACATTCAGGAACATGTCCCATACTGTCATGTCCCTGAATATTCTCTATTGTAAAAATCATATATCTCTTCTGACCTTGTTGTCTTTGTTTTCTTACATAAATTATTCAGTTTTGACATGTTCTATAGGTCAGACACTGAACAAAAACCATTTCAGAGACTTAAAAAATCAGAAGGAAGTTTGCTCCCCACCCCCCCGCAATCTGTTCAAATGCAGGCTACTGCAGAAGTTGATTAAATACACAATATCTAAATAAAGGATGCACTTTGGAATGAATTAAGCCTGTGCTAAAGCTAGAATACTCTAGGGGTTTGCAACTCAAAGAAGGAAAATTAGCCTAGAATGGATAGTCCCTGCTTGGATGTGAAAAAAAAATAATTAGAATTATCATGAGCAAACCAGCTCAAAGGATAGTACCTAAATTATCTCATATGGTTTCTGACATGCATTTGCCTGTCAGAAAGATACCTTTGCTTTTTTATCACACATAATTTTTTATTTAACTAGTCAAGTAACATAGCTCATTCAATATGTGACATTTTCAGTTTGCTTATTTTAAATAAAGCATAGTGGAAAACAGATTTTTATTGAACTACCAAAGGACTGCAATACATAGAGATTCATTTTAGTGACTTTGCAGATGTATATTTTATCCATCTCTCCTCCCCTTACATTCTTTTAGCTGCTTATCGGGAGAAAACATCCATTTATGGAAGAAAATTAAGGTTTTTATTTCACATTAGTTTTAAAATACCCATTAAAGTCTGTGGTACATTAAACACATTAGCAATTTGAAAATAGTATTTTGTAGCCTCAATGAACTCCTGAACAACTCAGTATAGGCATGCTAGATTTGCTTGCTGCAATTAGCTTTGTTATTTTTTTTCTCTACTTTATCACCTGACACTTCTCAAACTGTCAGCACCCTTAGTATCTTTAGTGCCATACTTTTTTTTAGGACAGACATATAAATGATGCATACCCTTACCAGGCTTATTAACAAACTTTTCCCGGACCTTTCCCCTCCACACTCCAATTAGGCAATTTCTCATCTATATTTTTTATGCCTTCACTGTAAAAGAAAAGTTAACCAGTATGCTGGAAATCAAGTATGCTAATTTGCACAAATTCTAAAAAATATTTGTTCCTTTGATGTTTTTGTAGATAGTAAGGAGAAAAAGCACTAGTATTTCCAAATTCCCAATCTTCTATTTTATCAGGTTTTATTCTATTTTATTATATTATCTATTGTTTTATACTCTTATTCTCTTTTCCTCATATTCTTGATAAGGACACAAATCATTTAACTTTGCTGCTATCAAAGATTCGATTCAGATAAAAGGCAGAGGAAGTAAATTATAAAGTTGTTTTTCAAGTGAAAATTTAAGCAAAGTGTTAGAAAGAAACAAAAGGTATCCTCTTCCTTCATATTTTTAGGTATTTTTATCTCTGATTTGAATTTCCATCCTGTGATTTTTGAAGGAGTCTTCCCTCTCCCTGCATTCTCTCCTTGTTTTCTACACAAACGAAAGAGCCAAAAGAGAAGGGGATTTTTTAAATTATTATTTATTAATATTTCCAATTACATTAGTGCCAAAATCTGAAGTCTGAAATTTGACAGAATTTGCCATGTAAAGGAAAGATGTAGTGAATTAACTAGAGGATCGTTTTTTCTTCTTTATCCCAAAGAACATGTTACTTAACTAACAAACATATTCTGTTATTCTATCTGGGAGCTCCACCAAACTACTTGAGAATTTCAGTTTTATTGTTGGTTGTTATTTTTGCTTATTTGGTTTTTGGGATTTTTTTTTTTTCTTGGTTTGGCTTGGTTTTTTGCCAGTGTATTCCATGTCATTCCCCTGCTTATTCTATTGAAATCATGATCTGGAATGTACAACATCCCAATAACAGCCAAAAGTAGGTACATCCTCAAGTAAGCAATATATTATCAGTACAACCAAGAAGAAGAAGAAGCTGAACAGATTAAAAAAGTCAAACAAGTATTACCTTGACAAATTTTGATAAAAACTGCAGAAAATACAGTAATTTAATGGGCAGAGCAGGGTCCATGTTCAAACATATTTTTTTTAAGAACTTTTTTAGAAGTTCAAAACCACATTTCTCAGAAGCTGGAATCAACTACTCGTCATCCTCATGGCAGCTAAAAGTTTTATCTCTTATCGAATCTGAGTTTTACCAAGACAAGTAATGAGATTTGGAAATGAGAAGTTAAGTTTTATCCTTCTAGGTTTATTCACTACATAAAATCTATACACTATAACAATGACCTAGTTGCTTCAATAATTTTTGTGTATATGGTACTTGAACATCTCATATGAAAGTTCTGAGAACAGATGCTAAATGAATTATCATGATATGGTCTCCATCTTATCCCTCAAAAAGAAAACCCCAAAAAATTACTAAGGTTACTCTTAGGTTACTTGGGAAACACCTCTAAGTAAGGAGCATTGTGGTGAGGATTCATTCCTTTCTGTTTTCAGGTTAGTATGTTCAGATTCATTTGTTTCAGGTTAGGCTGTACAGATTCAGTTTCTCAAGGAAAGAAGGGATTTGAGCAAGTGTCGGGAAAGAAATGAAAGAAAAATAAATCATCACATTGAATTGATTATTTATTTTGAATAGAAAGTGCTTTTGTCCACAAAAACAAAGCAGTATTATAAATCTTAAAATTTGTATCACTGTTGTTGGATAACTTTAAGGAAGTGGTACAAATTTTGCTACAGATATCCGAGAAAGCTGAATTATTTCAATGATTATGAAAATAAAGGAAATGTTGAAAATTAGAAAAATGGAAATAGTGTTTTATGTATGCTGCAAGTGTATGTCAGTAATAAAAAGGGAAGCATTTTAAAATATTTTCTCTGAGATATATATTTATATATATATATATATATATATATATATACACACACACACACATATATATATAGACAGTGGACAGTGTTCCTTCATTGTCAAAGGTAGTTTATAGTTAGAGTTGAGTGTTTTTTACCTATAAATTTCAACTTTATGAAACTCACTATATAACCTCAATTTTATTGCATGCAAGATAGAATCATAAAAAGTATATGATATCAGCTCAAAAGTCAGGTTTAAAGTTACTGACTGAAAGCAAGTGACATAAAATGTCGAATGAGAAACCCCTTGAATTTATTAAAAAAACCCCACTAAACTTGACTGGACAAAAAAGCGGGTGTTGATTATCTTGATCAAATTTCAGAGGTGAGGTTGTTTGATCCTGGGTCTCAGATTAAAAAGTGGAGTCCAAATCTCTACCCTGAGCCAGGTGATGCACAGAGCTTGACTGACAAAGGTTTACTTCCAAGAGAAGAAAACCTATTCAGGGAGGCTCAGGTTCTAAATAACATCAAAATTTGAAATTATTTTTCAAACTCTTCTTTAGCATCACGTTGCTTAATTCTCAGGAATATAAAGTGAAGGTTATCTCACTCAGCTACTTGAGAGAGTTTGCATTGGAAATGCTTGGCAGTCAAGGCATACAACTAATGTAAACTCTTGAGATTTCAACATCTGATTGTTTAAGGCTTTTGAACTTCTGCCTAGTGAAATCTGACATCTGCTGGTATGATGAGGATGGGAAATGCCAATCTTCAAACAGCTGTGCCTATACTTTGCTGAATGGTTCTCTGTCATTATTTATCCTCACTGTGGATTTTTGGCAATCATGCCTCCTATTAGGTCCTTCTATACATCAGTTTTAAAGACACTAGAGTTGTATATAATCTCCTCAGACAAATCTTCCCACATCACGATTCTCTTAAGACTGTTTTCAATTAAGCAACAACCAGGAAAGGATTAAGAATTCCAGCTACAACTAAGGATCCCTGTTTCCTCTTTCATTCTTTAAGATGAAGATATCGATGCTCTTCCTGGAGTTTCCACATACATCTATGTCTTCCAGTAGACTAAAGCACATCAATCTTTTTATTGAGCTCTTCATTTACTTCCAAAGCTGTGGAAATGAGATTTCTGGAATGTTGAGGATTGCTTTAACCATTTTCTATGGTAGAGAGAACAAGTCTTCATACAAATAGTTATCTGTTATGCAGAGAAATACTTACCTGCATGTGAAAGCATTTGACCAAGCAGAAAAAATGTTACTGTTCTTATATGAACCAGCAATGTTACTGACAAATAATCTTTAAAGTCTTTTTCAAACATGAAAGGGAAGTCCCTTTACCTATAAAAATATCCTCTCTGAGTAAATAAAAGATGAATGCATGAAACAAAAGCAGGACAGATAGCTTCTTATATCATAAAATATGATGTTTTAAAAAAAAATCATTAAATGGGTAGAATAGACAACTCCTTTTTGGAATACTTGAGACACTTGTTCATCCAGTTGGTAAAGGAATTTTATCTGTAGGTATTAAATTGTTACAGTTAAATGTTGTGGGCTAAACAAAGTAATGTTCATACTCCAGTGGCAGGGGAGGGGGGGGAGAGGACTACTCTCTTTTCTAAATTTTCATTTGCAGTCCAGATATAATTCATTGTGTCATTGAATTTTATTTATTTTTTTTTTACAATAACACTCTTTCTTTCTTTCTTTCTTTCTTTCTTTCTTTCTTTCTTTCTTTCTTTCTTTCTTTCTTTCTTTCTTTCTTTTTCTTTTTTTTTCAGGAAGTGCTTCAATCATTTAATACCAGTAAGTATTACCTAAGTAGATATTATTTTTGCGTGTCAATGACAAAAAAATAGTGGTTTATTTGATAAAGGACAGGTGACAGAGTTTATCAGAGTCTGCTGGAGGAAGTCATATGCGTTCCTTAGTCTTACCTGGCAGCAGCAGGCAACTTCATTTTCTTCTTCTTTCTCAGAAGTTGCCTTGTTTCTGACGAAGACCACAGAAATTCAAGAGCACATCAAAGAAGTAGCACCCAGGAACTGCTTTGCAAACTGCTACATCTGCTGGCTGCCTCTGATAGCTGTGCTCTGTCCCTGATTGTTATGCAGACCTGTACAGACCCCAACAAGCATGTACAGCAAAACAGAGTCAGACACCCTGCTGACCTCAAACCTCTGGTCAAACTTCCTGAAAAGTGGCTGTGCAAGCTGAGGCCAGATTTCAAATCAACCTCTAAAGAATTCTGAGTGAATCATAAGCCAGCTTATACAATTATGGTATAAATCATGGAAATGAAATTAGATCTTTGAGGCACTTCAGTCTTTCCATTATGCTCTGTAGGCTTTGGACTGAGTCCCAAAAACTCTGAGTTTCACCAGCTGTTCTGTTAGAATTTTGATATTCAAACACATTCAGTCTTTTGTTCCATTGTATTTAGATATATTTGAGCAATTTATAGATGTGGTGCATCTGTACATCCCCAGAACAAATTCATACAGGTAAAACGTTCAGAAGCATAATTTGGAGTCAGACTAAAATAGATGGTAAATTTCATTACTGTGAGATTCCACAAAAGTGGAGATCCTTTTATTGAGAGGAGATATGAAAATAATGTCATACATTAAGTGGCAAGGGCCAGTGGTCATGATTGAGTGAGACGTATTTCAAAGCATATACAATATTAGCAGCTTTGTGTGACTGCCAAAGGCATTCCATCCAGATATGTAATTTATACAGAATTTCCAAAGTGCTTTGATTTACAGTAAATGGTATAAATGCCTTTATATGTCAACATAATAGAATCCTTCACAAAGAGTATTTATTTTTGAATTATCAGGACTTTTAAACCTTAGTTGAATGCCAGCCTTGCTGGTATGGCAAAAATGTGGATGTGCTACTAATAGGTTATTTTCCCCTCTCAAAATTGTTATCCTTTGTTACCCAAACAGAACAGTTCCAATTTTTCTTTTTCTTTTGGTGTGTCTACTCTTTAAGATGAGTGTATTCCTTCCTATAGCATTGAGGGGCTCTGCATGACTTGTGTTTTCTCAGTTGCTGATGATTTCTCATTCTGTTTGGACAACCTAGACAAGGATGGTTTTTTTCATCAGCATGAAGTCAGCCATCAACTGAATCATAATCACTTGCAATGTGATATAAAGAAAAGACTTAAGATTGCCTGCCTCAGAAAGACCTGGAATGAAGACTGCCTTCAGGCTTTTTTCACCTGTTTGAAAACCTTTGAATAGAAGATGCTTTTCTCACAAAACTTCTCTGTATTTTAAAAAGGTTATAAGAAACTGGAACACTCCTCAGCTATCTATTTGGTTTCTTGATCTATTGGACTTCCAAAATAATCCAGACCTCCATAGTTTTCACAATTCCCTACATAACTGTGAGTTCTAAGGATTTTTTTTTTAAATCTGGATCTTATAGGGTTTGTAGAGGTCTTATTTATTATATATCTGCTCAAGTTCCTTACTTTTCAAAATTTAATTGCTTGTCTAGCTTCTTTAGGCAAAATGGTCAGATACAGACATGCTATTGAAAAAGGATCTAGCAAATGTTTGAAATTAATGTATACTTTACATTGTTAGATTTCTAAAATAAAACGGTCTAGATGTGTTTATAAAAAATCATTTTCTAAGAATTGCAAACAAAGAAAGGCTTTGGACTCTGTCTTCTCAAACACGATCACAGGTTTAACCAACTATGAATGAACAAAAAAATCTAAACCAAATCCCTGGATGGCATTTTGCTGGTGCAGTGTTTGAAGCAGGACAGGCAAAGCAAACATTGCAGCAAGTCGTGCTCTATTGCTGGATTCATCTCTTGTCATTAGGACCTTGAATTTTAAGACTCTCATGTACTTGGTGCAGTAAAGAATAATGAGGAAGGAAGGGACATGGGGGTGAATGTAGGTTTCACAAAAGACACAATCATGGAGAAGGAAGAAGGAGAGGAAAACAAGATGGAATTATGAACTGTACCCTTCCAAGGCCTGATCAAACTTTATATTGCCTTTTATAAGGGAATCAGTTGAAAGTATTTCATGAAAATGAAATTTTATCACATTATGAAATTATTCAGTGCTGGCTCATTATCTTAGAAATATCAGGAAAATAATTTGGAAGCTTTTGCACATCTCTATTAAGCAAATTTCTATGCATTACAGTCCTGACCCTACCCAATCTGAAAAAACATTTGCAGCATTATCATCTTAAGTACATATTTATCATACAAAGTATGGATCTGAAAAAAACAAGAAAGAGGAAAATTAATGTCAAGAGGAACTTCACAGTGTTTGCTGTTACTGTGAATTAATTAAGATCCAGATCCAAGACAGAACCTTAAGCTGAGATATCGAGTAATGAAAAAAGAGTCAAAATTTGAAAGAGGTTCTGAAGATTATCCAGAGTAATCAGAATGGCATAAAATCTTGTTTCTTTTATGCAAGAACTATAAATATTCTTCCATACTGGCCATGCTGGACTTAAGTGCTGAGTGTCTTCTTCTTACTTTACCTGTTGGTAAATACAAGGGGGAAATACATTGTGAGGGATTTTGGTTCTTGCAACAACAATACCAGGGAGAGGAGGGGAAATAGAGTACAAAAATATAAGAAAGACTAATAGTCAAGTCATTGAAAATGATTAAGGACTGCAAAGGAGAAGAGCAGAAAGTGCAGTGATGAAAACAGAATGATGATACCAATCTGTATTTTCTGTCTTTCTTTTCTAAGATAGGAGACTGTTAACTGCAATCATACATTTAATTAACCTTCCACTTTATCCCGTTATTTACATTGAAGTACATATTTCACTTCACTTGATGTTGACAGTAATTTATATATACATGTAATTACAAATTACTATGGAATTATTGCATAATTATATACTTGCTTAAACATAATGAAACAATGTTTAATATTCAAAAGAAATGCAATTTCCCTTTTGTTATGGAAAAAATATTGGCAATATTTTTGCTTTTTTAAGAAAAGCTTTCTGTTTTACTGACATTGGAAATAACAGGCATAAGAAAGTAACTCTGACAAATAAATTAAGATTTACATTTATATATTTAGACCTGTAAAGGAAACCTGTATTTAGCATGAAAGCATATGTGTGTGTGAATATGTAAATGGTTTGCATCATTAAAATTAAATTAGTGTTTGATAAGACTTTCAAATGAACTGCAGCTGCAAACCTCCAGTTCAAAAGCATTATATATTAAGGTAAAAAATATAAGCCCAAAGTAAATGAAAATAATGTGATTTATACATTGATTTTACTGTGAAATATTCTCCAAAATACTTATTTTTATTTCCATGTACAGACTCAGACCTTCACAGTTCATGAATATAGCTTCTGTATTTTAAAGATTTAAGAGCCCGTACATCAACATCTGATCACAATGACTGTGTCAAGGTGGGAAAGCTGGTGTGAGCCTTGAAGCTGGTGACTGTCCCATGTGCTTGTTCAGCAGTTACTTTGTTTAAAGAGAAAACTACTGTATTATTAACAAATTCAAACATCTCTACAAATAGAAAGAAAGGGGGCCTGAAAAATAAAGTGATTTGGGAAAAAAAAATAGAGTTTATCTACATCTGAACTTACTGTTCAAGTGAGAAAGTTGGTTTGAAATAATTATATTTAACTTTGCTTTTCATCAGAAAATTTGTAATTCTACAGAGTTGTTTTTTTAAAGGATTAGTTCTACAATCACTGCCTTCAGTGAATATATTGACCTCAGCAGAATATACAACCAAAGATCTACTTCCTTCTGGGAGTAGTAGTTCCTGCTAAATTGGTGGGGCGATGGCACCTCACATCGTGTGATAGGGAGCAAGATAAAATCGACTCATAATGCAGCATGAGGCATGTTAGAGACAACTATTGTAGTTCTCAGAATGCTTACCTGGTGTCCTGAAATCCTTCAGACTCCTCTTCCTCTTAAATCCATGTCTTCTCCTTGTCTCAAAGCTTCACTGCTTTTCTTCCAGTCCATTTCTATGCAATTTCTGTTTCCTTCCCAGCTTTTTTGCTGCTCCACATTCAACCATAAAGAACCTTTGCTGCTGCTGAATGTGAAATTGCTGGGAAAATTCATGCCAGCTCTGGTATCATAAACCTTAACTATTTGGTACCGTGATGATTCTCTAATGAAAGGTAGAGAAGTGAAATTTTGATTGTATTGGATAATCTTTTGGTTTTGGAAGCTCCTAGCTCTATTCTCAACAGGTGGCCAGTTTTTTGACTGTAGCCACATCTAGTGGAGTTGAACACAATGTGGACTAGAAAAAAAAGATGACTGAACTTAAAATATTTGTTGAGTTTTTAATGTTAAGAATATATATATAAATTAATTAATAAAGCATGAGGGACTTTTTTCTAGCATAGAAAATAAAAATTTTGATTAGCAGCTAACAGGCTGTAGGTTTAGCCCTTGAGGCAGCTAAGAAGCATTTAGCTGCTCACCCACTACCCTGATCCAGAGGGACAGCAGAAGAGACATAGAAGAGAAAAAGCAAGAAATCTTATGGTTCCAGATAAAATTATTTAATAAAAAAGAAGACATGGAAGAAGGAAGAATGAAAATGAAACAAAAACAGTAATACAAGGCCAGTCACTCACCACCTTTCAACAGTAGAATAATTATCACCCAAGCAAAAGATGGCAAACAATACAGAAACCACCTCTTTTTAATTTTATTTCCAAGGATGGCGTTATATGGCATGCAATATCTGGTTTGTTTGAGTTGTTTTCCTGGCTGTGCACTCTCACAACATCTTCCATATCCCCCCTGTTCACAGGAGAAGTGCAGCAGAATGAGAAAAGGCCTTGATGTTGAGCAACTGCTGCTAAGCAACAGCTGAAATACTGGTGTGTTATCAGCATTGCTTTAGGCACAAATCTAAAAACCCATTGCCATACAAGCTGTGTGAAAAAATTAACTTCACCTCAGACAGACATAACCATAATTTGCTTAGGAAATTTACACATTTTGGGGCACATATTAAAATAATTTTATAAACTAGAAAACAATATTCATTTTGATAACAGCACGACAGATACTAAATAAACAGATACAGATACTATACTTGATGCCAGAACTAAAATTTTGGCAATCTTCTTGTGGCTGACCATAATACTGACTTAAATTTCATCAGATCACTCTGCTGAGAGTAGTTGTCTTGCTTAGATCTCATGAGAAAAATTACCAGAATATGGCTCATTAAAATAGTACTTATACCTCTACCTGTTGTGATTTTTGATTTTAGAATACTCAAAATGTTCTTAAAATTAAAAATACCTGTTCACATTCTTATATATATATATATATATATATATATATATATATATATATATATATGCACATACACACACAACCTCGCACTTGTTCATATATATGTATATATAAATATAAATGATGTATGTATCTCTTAAGGTTCACCCAGAAGCCCAAATCATGGTTTGTCATTTGAAATGCAATTAAAGATTTTAAAAGTAGTTTTACAATAATTTTCCTATGCTAGTCCTGAAAAAAACTAGAAAATTGTGATGTATTTGTATGAGTGACAGAAGATTAGAATTTAATTCAGTAGTGTTTGTAAAACATTCAACTGGCCAAACAATCAAACTATGAAATAATACAAGAGAATAAATTAACAGAGGATTATGAGTGTCAGGGGTGTGCTGGGAGGAAATTTTGACTTTTGAGAAGCCACGATGCCTAAACATTTCAGAGCCTGACTAATCTGTGCTGTCATCATTAAAAGGTGTATCATTGGAAGGATTTTAACAGATGCCAATCCTCTTAATTTTCTATCTCACTGCCATTGACATCTTACCTTGATTTTAAGCATTGTTGCATTGTCAACAACTAATAAAGCCAATGACCACTAAGAAATTGTGGGGAGTTTTCTATTTAATTGTCTTTTAAATTCCTGAACTTACTACATAAATTCCATTTACTGTCATAGAGGACAGAAGTCAATCCTCTATGCTTGTGCAATCTCTAAAGCTGTCATTGGAGTAACCATGCCACTTTAGTGGAAATAATTGTTCATGCACGGGTTATTACAGATGCCATCTGGGGTAGTGGCAGAAATGGTTTAAATGCTGTTTGGACAAGATGAACAAAAATATTCTGCAGGACAGGTGAAAATATAAAAGTAGTATAACATTGCAAGTCATTTGCTTTAAGTGTTAAAGATCCTCTGCTATAAATTTCCTAGACGAGGTTAGAAGGACATGGCTATGTTTGGCTACCTTCAGGAACTGGTATGGAAACCAGCTGAAAGAAAAACATATGATTTAAATACATTTTAAATGGGTATTAATTTCAGTGCAATTTCAGACATGAGTAGTGGTGATTCCCTGGTGATTTCCCACCATTATAGATCCCCATAACTGAAAGCAAGTATCTTGAGATGAATGACACATTCAAGGTAAAATGAGATTGCTACCTGCTGTTACAGCTGGTAAAAAAGAAAACCAACTAATTTATCTAATTTTCCCCTACACATCTCAAAAGATGAACAACTCACTCAAATCTTATGATAAGAGAGGCATTTTCTTAAAGTTAGATTTTTTATTTGCAATCCATCTGGTACTGCAGTTCTGACATATTATTTTTACTTCGTTACAATTCTTAAGTACTTCCATTTCCTTTGAAAACCTATATTCCCTTTAGCACCTGGCAGACGAATCAGGGTAGATTCTTTGGAAGGCAAACAGAGGAAAAAAATATAAAAGAGGGGCTTTTTGAAGACGGAAGACTTTTGGGGATCCTTGAATACTTTTCTCCTTGACCTGAATACTCCCTTCTTGCTGGTAGAAAGATTAAAAGGTTAAGAGGGGTATGGAAACTCTGCCCATTACTTATCTCCATGCCCATTTTTCTCTGTCTTCAGTACAGCTGAGATCAGTTACAAAGCAAAGTTTACACTGAATAACTGGGGTAGACATACCCTACAGCCCCTTTGTACAGATGAATTTAATGAAATATTTTACCAAATTGTTCATCACCCTTCAGAAAAATTGGACTGTTGAATTCCATGACTTTGGTATTGCCAACATCAAATGTTCAGAAGCATGCACTAGATAATCTTTGTAATAGGAGTTGCAAAAACATTATGGTATTCACAAGCGACATTTTTCTGTTTTTCAGAATATTAAAAGTTATATTTTCCAGCCCAAATTGTAAGAATTACAATAAAATCCCTTATTTTAAAAATATATTTGCATGTACAGTAATGAATATCATATATTATAGATTAAATCAAATGTTGCTTTAAGAAATATGTTAGATATGTTAAGACTTATGATAAAGTCACAAAATATTATGAAGGATAATCAGTGTTTCTAATGGTTTTCTGTTGCACAGAGAGTTAATTTTGATATACTATCATTAAATAAGTATTGTTTTTCTGGAAGTTAAGAATTATGTGAGTCACTGGATTCAACATAAAATTATTTCTAAGTACTTCAAGCAAAGCTTTTAAAATAGTATTCTGGTATTTTGATTAATTTGAGAATATTGCAAGCAAAGGAATAAAAATACCATCTTCTTTGTCTCACACCAGAAAAGAATTTTGGGACTGTATTACTACAAGGAAAAAAAAGATGAGAATTACATTTGAAATATCATATCAATCATTGCTGTTGGAGTTTTTCTATCCATTGTCGTGCTTGATCTTCAGACCCCAGAGAAACACCAGAACAGTAAAAACGTGTCTTGCTTAGCCTACATTCAGGAAATAAATAATCTGAAGTTTATACAAAGTTTTGTTCATGCAGCAGGTTTCCATAGTATTCACTGCTGCTGACAAGGATCAGGGTGAGATTTTGATGAAGATTTAACCATTTGTTGATAAAGTGTAAAGCCAGAGACTTCTTATAACCTCTCCTTCTAGTGCATGATTAAGAATAAAGAGATTTATGAATTTTTATTAATATAATGAATGAACACATTCTTTTGAAAATAATATAATCCAATTTTATTTTTTTAACAGCAGGATAATTGCAGTGAAATTTACTGCCCAACCAGTGGCTGTGCAAAATGCAATACATTGACAAAATATCACTGCACAAGAAAAAGTAGCAGTACAATTGAACTACCATATGTAGTAGCAGCTATCTTAAAATTGTCTGTCTTCCTTTTACTCTCCTTTTAAAAGCATTTCCACAGCATTTCTTTGGTAGTAATTGTACTCATCATTACTGACAGTAACTCTGCATCAGTACAGAATGTACAAGAATGTTGTTTCTTTGAAAGCTGCTTCCTTTGATCACTGCTTCTCTAAATAATATAGGTTAACAAGATTTTTTTCTTTAGTGTCAATTTATAACAAAGAAAACACCATTGCTTCTTACTGCTTTTAAGTGATACATTCCTGTTAAAGTCTGATTTTATACCACAACTATTGCTAAAATACAGCATTACCAGGCTGGAAGAGTGGATTCTCGTACATAGAATTCATTTGGAAAACTTTCTCAGATCTGCTGACATTAAAAATTCCTTAAAATGCGGAAGTTCATACTAGCCTAGCACCTTTGAATTAAAATATCTCTCAGTTATTATAATATTTTTTATGTTGTGGTGGTTTTTTATTATTTTTATTACTTTCTAAACCTCCCCTCCCCCTGTTTTTAAGACTATTCTCTCACTGCAGAGCTTTCGGAGGGAGACATTTATTTTACATTTTATGGCCCAGTACGTGACATGGAAGCCAAGCTTCAACAGCATTCTCAAAGAAAGCTTCTGCTGTTTGTCTACATTATTTAGCTTTAACCTCTTTCCACAAGAAATTATCCAGTAACTGTCTGGAACTTTAAAAGCAAAGCAATTAACATGAAATCAAAACTGAATAGTAACTCAATAAGCGAAAAACACAAATCCAAATAAATAGATAAGGAAGCCTATACAAAGAATTTATACTTTCAAAGCTTCAATCTCTAATTACCAGACAGCAGCATGGGGCAATAAGAAATCTCTGGGAAAAGAAATTCTTCTACTTCTTGGTATACATATATGTTAAGTCTAATGGGTTAGTGTAATAGTTAGCTAAAATAGGTGCATAAAATAATTTAACTTCACATAGATTTAAAAATTCACTACCTCAGTTGGAACAAAAGATTAAGAAAATCTGAATTTATATCAAAACATACAGTTTTTTTCATACTACTGCTATAAGTTTATTTTGAAAAACCACACAATCCATACACTGTTATATGTATTTTCATTATCTACTGATAAGCAGAGTTTAAAAAGGAAATGAAAATGCAGAATTTGCAAATATAAAGGCATATTAGGTTAATTAATTCTCATTTCTGTCTTTCTCTAGGAAACTTCCAGAAAACCAAAGTGATTAGAAGCCTGTCACTTAAATTCCATTAAGCCTTCTATGAAATTGTACATCTAGTCAGGATCACTACATGTTATCAAACATCTTCACTGATGTAAGGGAATAAGGGCCTATAAATGTACGATTTTCAATCTCCGCAAAGCTTAAGCTCTGAGTAGTTAAAACATTTTGCCTACAAACAAAATGGAAGAAATTCATGTTCAACATGATATATAATAATGTCTATGATAAGGAGGCATAGAAAGGAATTTGCTCTTAATTAGAAATGGAACCACCTGATCAGAAATTGATTTTATAGAATTAGTTAGGGTCCTTAAAAATCATCTAGCTCCAACCCCTGCCATGGGCAGGGGTACTTTCCATTGCCAGGTTTGTGGAATTATAAACTTTCTTGAGTTCAATTTTTCCTTTGAAATACTTGTACTATACATTTGAGTTAAGGTACATGAGAGAATTACCCTGGTTTAGTAAAAATGCTTGTATCAACTGCATGCAGCTGAGAAAATGCAGAGGAAATGCAGTTTAACAGTGTATCTAAGATGACAAAAAATTCTCTCAGAAATTTGGAATTAAATCTTCTCAAGGATGTCAGGGAAAACAAGAGCTGCTTCAAATACTTCAATGCAAAAGGAAAACCAAGAATAATGTGACACCAGGGCTAAATGGAGGTAACAGAGAATGCAGAGAAAGCAGAGCAACCAAATGCCTTCTTTGCATCGCTCTCCAGTGACAAGACCAGTCCTCAGGGATCTCTGACACAGGAGACCAGGGTAAAGAATGTTGGAAGACTTTCACTTGCTCAAGGAAAAGTGAAAAGAGAATACCTAGGAGAACTTGACATCCACAAGTCATTCACACACTTGTTCCTTAAGAATGCAGAAGGCCTTGACAACATGGAAAAATGCAGTCCTAAGTAATTTGGAGGATTTTAAAAGTACTTGCAAATGTTTGTCCTTCCCATATGCTTTGCATTTATTCAGTTAACATTCAGACCATGCAGTCATCATAGACAAGTGGTACTGGATAACAAGACAAGCAGGTAACACCTTGGGATGATGAACTAACACACCTTTGAGTATGGCTGGTGATAGAACATCTTTCAGAAAGAACAGATCCCAGAAGTTTCTGTACTGGCTTTCATATAGGTTTGATGTCATCTGTGCATAAATGATAAATATTAATAAAAATGTACCTTCCCTTCTCACTGATCAGGTCCTTCATTTGAGGTAGCAGCTTATAATAGGTCCTTCTTAAATAACAGTTTAAAGAAAAAGGTTGACAATTAATTTTTTAATTTACAATATGTTGTCGTATTTGACAAGCTGTAATGTTAGCAAAGGCAAAGGAAGTTTTCAGTTCTCATCTGTGTAATATTATCAGAGAGACATTTCAGATGTAACATCATAGCACTTCACATACACAAAGTATAAGGACCCCACATGAAAACTCATGCAATAAGGTATGTGCAATAAAGATCTGAAAAATTTTAGCCTGTTCATCCAGAGGATAAAAACAAAACTCCCTGCAATTTACATTAAAGATGTAAAAATGATCACAATATGTCTGTGCACTAAAGAGCAAAATTCCACTTTCTAGGAAAAAAGGCAGCTGTTGCCTTTGGATCATCCTTGTATTTAAAAATGACCAGGATAAAAGATATTTCCAAACACATGTCCTGGTATAAGTTCCAGTTCATATGTAGTACATTTGCTATATCATACAAAAGAAAAAAATCCACAATGTAAATAATAGGAAAAGAGAATTATTATATCTCTCAACAGATGAGTAAAATATAAATATTAACAGAAGAAAAGCTGAAAAATGAAAAAAAAATATTCATACCTATTTGAGGGATTTTAAATTACATTTGCCTATGTTCTTACATTTTGTTTGATTTTCTCCTACAAGTCCCACAGAGTATTATGAAAGGATAATACATAAATATTTCCATAGGACTTAAAAATTATCTTGAAATAGCTGCAATTAAATTAATAATAATAAAAAACCCTGTTAGGATCCTACATTGTCTGCTCAGAACTGTCATGGCAGTGATACAGACGATGCATTAGTTACTTAAGAGAGGTTTCCATTTTTTTGTGAAACAGATACTTTAACAATACCAGACTAGGATCTGTTCTCTCTGAGGCCCCTGAAGAGTTTCTCTGGTGGAGATGTCATGATTGTCACTGAAACCTGATTGCACCTACGAGCCTGGTCTTGCTCCCTTTAATATCAACAGAAGCATTCCCAGCAATCTACAAGGCAGGAATGGAGATAGGAAGTCAGCACTGCCCTCATGGTGTTATCTTCCCTCAGTTCCTGCTGTCTATTAAGAAAATCTTCAACTTGAATGTCCATAAATCCCACAGGACTCATTCCTACACAGGAAGGCAAAATTTGGTTATGCATGCAACAGTGATGTACAAAGGCCTTTACTGAATGTGCAAACCCTGAGATTGGCATGGTTCTGGGCTGAACCTCTCCCAACAGATATTTGTCCATAGTCATTGAGAGAATCTCATTTCTGAGAATGAAATTATTAATGTCAGCAAAGGGGATTTAAAATCAAAGATAATCGGTGTAAGAGGTCCTTTCTTGCAGAATAACTCTGCCGACAACAATAATTGACAAAAATAAATTAATTTTTCAAGGTCAGATGCCCCCCTTATGTGAGACACCAAGGATATATGACTAAAATTCTTGTCAGCTGTAGAGTGGATAAGACAGGGAAAACTGATCAAAATAAGTTTTTTGGTATCTCCACCTTCCATGGGTATGAAGTAGCTCCAATTTATACACCTTCAATAACTTTGATTTTCCATATCAGCAACCTACATTATTTGAGGTCCAAGACAGACTATCTGCTCTACTTAAATGGAAAGTTTCTCCTTTAGCTGTGTGTCTGGTCAAAAGGTATCACCTGCACTCTGTTGGGAGTGTTGTCAATGTCTAGAAAAGATCATGATTATAAATTAATCTTAGAAAAGACCATGCATGAAGTATCATATTTAACATATAAAACATATAATATTGAGTTGAAAGAGTTCCAAAATATGATTTTATGACAGACTTCTGAAAATGGCGATTCCAAAACATTCTGAATAGCTTTTATTTGAGCCAACATATCAGCTTATAAGGTTAAGGAAGGCTACAGTGAACACTGCTTTTTAGCTGCTCTGAACACTTTATCTTTTTCCTTTAATCTGACTCACACCAAGTACTAGATTCCCTGTTTTAATTCCTTATTAGCAGCAGTGAATGATGAAAAGCATAGTGGCCTCCACAGGCATTTCAGAGCTGACAGCTCTATTCTTTGTGGACAAGATAAATTAATACTGATACAATTTTGACTTTCACCTTAGTGAGATTTTCTAAAAAGTGTGCTAAAAAATAATTTTAGTAATTTGGGAGCTTCACTGCAATGTGGAATAGGATTCAAAAAACCTCTGAATTATGCTTTGCTTGTTTTACCCAGCTCTTTTCCATAGGTACAACATATTTCTGAAATATGAATCTATATTATGAAATTTAACACGGGATTACTAGGAGTAAGTTAACAGTGTAGTTTACAGTGATATAAATATAGGGACAAAAGAAAATTTTGTATGGTTTGCCATTTTTTTTTTTTTTTGGTTTCATTCTTCCAGTCTAACCTAAATAATGTGTTACTTTACTGGTCTACTTTCGTTTGAATTATTGTGAGGTACACATGGGTCTCCAAGTATTGACACTGAGAAATTGCAATTATTATTGAGTTGGACTTGGACATATTTCATTACACTGATATTTATTTCTCTCTTATGAACTGCAATATATAGCTGTCTTCTTCAACTCAAAACACACCAAAGTTTTTAAAGAACTTGAGACCATTACTGAAGTCACATTGCAATAACTCTAATAAATTGCACCTGTGAACTCCTCTCTGGTTTATTTATGTACTGTATCACAGGTTATTAACAGAAAATAACCCACTGAGATACAACATTCTTGTTTACAGTGAGATGCTGGTAGTGACAGCAGGAATATAAAACATGAAATCAACAGGGAACATAGAACTAATAAAAAGACAAGGGTCTATAAAGCAGGAAAAAAATCCAAAGCCAACTGTGAAGGCAAAAATAAAATAAAATAAACTTCCATCATAAAACAATCAAAAATCTGCAGTATATTTATAGATACTAGAGAGCACAAATACCCACTGAGCTTGAATAGTTATGGCTGTCAGGAAATCTGTGAGCTATTCAGAATCAAATTTTGATAAACAGAGCATATATCTCAAAAAGTTGGTTTTGTCTATTTCACTATAGCAAGTAAAAAGGAAGAGGGAGAGGAGAGGAGAGGAGAGGAGAGGAGAGGAGAGGAGAGGAGAGGAGAGGAGAGGAGAGGAGAGGAGAGGAGAGGAGAGGAGAGGAGAGGAGAGGAGAGGAGAGGAGAGGAGAGGAGAGGAGAGGAGAGGAGAGGAGAGGAGAGGAGAGGAGAGGAGAGGAGAGGAGAGGAGAGGAGAGGAGAGGAGAGGAGAGGAGAGGAGAGGAGAGGAGAGGAGAGGAGAGGAGAGGAGAGGAGAGGAGAGGAGAGGAGAGGAGAGGAGAAGAATTTGAGAATATTTGGAAACTGGACTCATTCTGCTTGAAATTGTTTACAGATGAACATCTAGTATCTTTATAAGTATCCTGATACATGCTATAGATGTATAGATATGATAGATACCGTGAACATATTAAACATTATGTTGCTCAGTAAAAGATTTTCTCTTTGTGATACAAAGAGAACAATCATCTGAGACAAGAATGATAACCTGAAAGTGGTGAGAATATGATGATTATTTTATACATCATATTCTATTCTGTGGGATGTAGTCCATGGAGATCTGCAGAGCTCCTTGTCATTCCACAATCCTCCATATCAGGTTTTATTTTATGTGCTTATCTATACCTGCATTTGTTTGATGTCGCCTTATTTTCAAAGGGACAGAGGAATTTTTCAAAATAAAGATAAAGTTCTCTTTTTGGCTTTTATTTTAAAGGGTAATAGGTATGGAGTATCTCTTCCTACTCCTGACAGTGGAAAACAAGAAATGTTACAATTATTAGCACTCATTCGTTAACAAATTCAAAAGTGACATCTATCAAAATAAATGAAAGGCAGAAATATTTCCTAGCTATTAGTACTACAAGTAGAGGTTGGAAAACATAGCCACAAAATGCTGGTAGGGTTGGAAAAGCCTAAACTTTGGTGTAAGACGCACAATTGTATCCTCATCTCATGTGGAAGGGTATCTTCCCATTTATGTCATAGTGAAATAGTACTTTTCTGGGATAAATACAGTTTATATATCACTCAGTCCCAGAAAACACTGCAAGGCACAGAGTAACAGAGTCCTGAGGTTTGAAGATGGGGCAAAACGTTCATATTTGTCAACAGAAGAAAAATAGGAAGAGCAATAGGTTAGATAAAAATGTTGCTAGCTTGCTCTTGGAAATCCAGTCCTGTTTCTCCTCTGAACCAAGATTCTCTGGTTCATACAATGAACTCTGAAATTATTTCCTCACCCCTCAGACCTATTTCATTATTCATGCACAGAATTGCTACAGAACCACTTTGTAAACTTTAGAAAAGAAAACTTCATCTGCCCTTACCAGCATGATGTGGTTTATATCAGTTGACATGGAGTAGCACAACACCCTTTCCCATTAGTGTGGACTCTTCAGGAGGGAGAAGGTTATAGAATGGAAATAATATTATTCCTTATTCTGCTGCTAATTCTGGGTGTCCATAATAAAATACAATAAACTAATTTCAGTCAATACAGGTACTGCTGTCTGGGCTAGTCACTGACCCACTGCATTAATTCTCCACAGCATGCAGCAAGGTTAAATGAAATCACTCAGCTTTCCAAGAGCTGCATATCTTGTGGGGTAATTTCACTGAAAGTCTACTCCAGCTGGATACCTGTCTGGCATTCTGCACCTCTAGCAAGGAGTATTCTTGTACTGCTAGTTCTCTGGGGTTTTCTTCACTTTTTTTAAAATATCTCATTTTTTAATTCTTTTTTTCACCTGCCTCATCCTGAACAAAATACTTTGCAGTGTTGTCAAGAAGGCTGAAGCAGACGGCCCCCCGTGCTACTTTTGCATCAGAAGGGAATCATCATTGTTACAAATAGCTTCACTTTATGTATCAGCTTCGTGTTCACCTGTTCTAATGAACAGAGATACCTGATTTATTCACTTCTTTGTGGGCTTAAAGTCACTGACTATAACAGTTGCAGTGGAAGTGACATACAGCTTGTAAGTAATATATGTCCCTTATGAAGTTTTCCAAGGAGAATATCAGCATACTTGTATGGTTTTGAGGAAAATCTTGCCCTAGTATTTACTAAAGAATAGTGGGCAACAATTCTTTGCACTAATTCCTGGGCACCTCTGTGCAACCAATCAGTATAGGGCTAATTAGCATTCACAATCTAAGAACTAAATATCTAGATTATTAGGATTATCTGATTTTTTGCTGCTCTATCAAAGACCCTACTGTTACCAGCAAATGTTGGAAATTAACTGATCTGATCTGATCTGCCTTGGGATAAGATTATTATGCAGTGTGACCTGCCCTATGTTCCACTTCATCTTATATATATTGCTCTGAATGTAAAGTTGTGTATTTATTCATCAGTAATAATTTTATTTGTATAAAAAAGTAACAAATTAAGCATATTTTTCTGTAGTTTCTTAAACAGTGATGTAAATTGAACCTTAACTGCCGAATCAGAAGAGGCCATCTAATTTACAGTGCAAAGTTATTTTAATTTATAATGGACATTTTTGCTTAGCTCATATATATCTGATGTATTTAAAAGAAAATAGAGAAAGGGGAAAGGAAAAAAAAAAGCATTTACAAAAGAGTACAAAGGTCCCTGAAGACACAACATCTCATTTCCAATTCAGTTGGCAAGAATACTAATTGCATTATCACATATTCAGCAGCATTCAGCAAAGTTTATTCACTCATCCTTAAGACCTGAGATGTCTGGCAGGTCACTGCCAATAAGCACTACCTTGAAAATCTTAAACAATGGTATACAAAGAAAATTAGATGTAGAGTTGCTGGAAAAAGAATCACAAAGAAGTTCAACCTCTGAGATTTCAGTCTTTGCCAGCTTCATGACTGCATGAAAAAATGTATTTGTCTCCATGAACTAAACAAAACAAACAAGTCCAAAACTTTCATGAGAATAAAAGAGTAAGAAGGGGGAAAAAAGGAAAGACAAATATACAGGATGATCTGCAAATCATAATGCATGAGATTACAAAGGATATAGATGAATCAGGAGTCAACATACCAAACAGGAAGCTGCATCCCACAGTCTTTTACTCTATAATGTGTGTGATGCAACCAATTTCACTGATTCTGAAATAATAAAATTCTAAAGCTATTTTTATTTTTTTTTTGTTTCCTTTTTCCCCCCAGTAAGTTTGGCATAAAATTAAAGCCTGCATATTTCACAGAATGACAGGAAAAATCAGGAAAAGTGATATTTATTATCAGGAATAGGATCTTCAACAATGTGCTGCTTAAACACAAGAGGAACAAATTGAGGCTCAAATAATAAGTTTAAACACCAGTCATACGGGATGGCATCCTGTCCTTCAGGTATGTCAAAGGGCACCACTCAACTTGGTGTCATTTGCAAATGTGCTGGGACTGAACTCAGTCTATGTCATTAATGAAGAAATTAAATAACACTGGTCCAAATACAGATCTCTGAGGGACACCGCTTGTCACTGATGTCCATCAGGACTCTGAGCCGTTGACCACTTCTCTGGATGCAGCCATCCCACTGCTTTCTTATCCAAAATCCACTTATCAATTCCATCTCTTTCCAATTTAAAGACAAGAATGTTGGGGGGAAAGTGACTGAGACTTTACAGAAGTCCAGATAAATGACATCTGTGGCCCTTCTCTTGTCCACTGATGGAGTCACTCCACAGTATAAGGCCACAGGCTTGGTCAGGCAGGACCTGCCATCGGTGAAGAAATACTGACTCTCCCAAACCACCTCCCTGTCCCCTATGTGCCTTATCGCAGCTTCTAGGAGGATCTGTTCCATGACCTTCCCAGGCACAGTGGTGAGGCTAACAGGTCAGTACTTCCCAGGACCCTCATTTTCATCCTTTTGAAAGATGGCGGCATCTTCATGAATCATTATTTTGTATTATTTATGTATCATTATTTTCCAGTCACCTGGGACTTCACCTGATTGACAAGACTTTTCAAATACCATGAAATGTGGCTAGGCACTACATCAGACATATCCCTCTGGACTCTGCAATGCCTCTCTTTGGATCCTATAGACTTATGCACATTCAGGTCCTTCAGGTGGTCATGAACCTGATACTTACAGTGGGAAGCAGGTCACCCTCCCAGTCCCCATTCTGCTGCATATCTCACAAGAGATGTGGGAAGAGACATTGCCAATAAAGACTGACACTGCTACCAGTTTTCCAGCATTGTTTATTGTTTATTTTCTTTGACCTTGCTTTTTTGGTTAGCATACCTGTAGAACCTCCTCCCTGTTTTTCTCCATGTCTCATTCCAGGTTCAGTTCCATCTTCCCTTTGCCTTCTTCAGCTCATCTCTACACAATTGAACTTCATTTCTATACTCTACCCAGGTTACCCATCCTGTCTCTACTATCTGTGCACTTGCTTCTTTCTCTTTAGTTTGACCAAGAGTTCCTTCTTACCCGTGCCAGTTTTGCCCTTGTTTGATTTCTTGTTCCTGGTGATTGCTAGCTCTTGCCCTCTGTTGAAGGTTTTCTCAAAGATCTGCCAGATCTGTTACACTCCCTTGTCCCTGAGGGCAGTCTTCCAGGGGATCTGACTGACTATCTCCTTGGAAAACTTGGAGCTTGCTTTCCTACAGTTCAGGTGCCTAACTTTATTCCATACCAGATTCATATCCCTGAGGATTGCAATTTCTACCAATGCATGACCACTGCAGCCCAGGCTTCATCCTTCAGTCTTGATGTCCCTGTTTAATTCATTTATACTGGTGTTCATCACATCCATATTGCATCCACACTGTTAGGGCTGTCTATTACCTGGCTTAATAAGTTATTCTCCTTTTATTCCAGGAATTTTCTGGATTGCCTACAGCTCACTATGCTAGTTTTCTGGCAGATGTCAGCTTGGTTAAAATTCCTCAGTAGGACAAGAGTCTGAAAATGTGATGGCCCCAGCTACAGGCCACCACAAGGTGTGCTGCAGTGTGACTAGAACGTTTCAGAATTGCTGGAAAAGGCCCTCAATTATGACCACATAAGAAATTCCTCAGAAACATCTTCTCTAACATGACTCACTTGCAATGCTTAAACAGTCAAGCAATACCCCTTTAAAGCACAGCACTCTCTAAACAGGTCACTTTCTACTGTCTCAGTGATACTGTGTTCCTTCACATTGTCACTGATTATAGAGTATTGTTTTCCATCAAATGAAATGTGTCATAATTGGCTTTTTGTTTGGTTAGGTTTGTTTGGTTTGATTTTGGTGGTTGTTGTTTTCTGTTTGTTTTTTTTTTTAATTTAAGTTCTTTGAACATTAATTTAGCAATATAAAAATTAGCATAGTTCAGATTAACATCTTCCTCCAAACAATTCAGAGTGGTCAGTTTAGTGGATTTGTACATACTGTTATTATCACTTCATTAATTTTTGTTATCTTAGAAGTGAATGGTTTGGGTTTCTTGGGGTGTTTTTATATCCATGGTAATTTTTTTAATATTTTCATTAGCAGATGTATTCCTGAGGTGCAAACACTGATAGTCTGGACCTTAATACTAATTTCATTTAGGTTAATTGACTTATACTGTATCTCTGCATTAATCCAAGTCACTGGACAGTATTCTAATGCATTTTCCAATGTTTGAGCAACAGGTTCCGATTTGTTACTCCATGTTCCAGCCTCTCCCCTAAAATCATCACTGTACCATATCTTAGTTATAGCCCTCTTACTATCTTTGCAACTACTTCTCTCAGTATTAGTTCAGTCTAACTTGACTATCAACAACTGTAGGATCTTTAAGCGATCTTTCTAGCAACCATTAAATCTTATCATTAATGATTTTCACAGCAATGCAGTATATGGTGAATTTGCTAAGTGGAATGAAGTTAGTTTTTCAAAGAGATCTCAATAGGGATATTGTGTCTTCATAACTGACAACTGAAGAGGCAATGAAGCAGAACTTTAAAAAAGTGCCTTGTTTTGGCCTTGCTGTATATTGCTAACAATAACACCAGAGCTGAGGAAACAGCTCACTGTATTTCAGTGGGATTATCTGTGGAGCAAGCTACTGTCAATGTAATGGCAGCAGTGTCAAATTCATGGACTTGTTTACACTGTGCTACATTGTTATGCTAAGTGCAGTAAATTTCCATGAAGATTATTTTCATGGGAGAATGCAGAATGAAGTACCCTCCAAAGTCAAAATGTGTTGAAATTCAACTTTTTGATCTCTTCTAACAGCCCAGTACAGGATCTGAAACAGAAGAAATCTCATTTCCAGGCTGCCGGTTCAGTCTATGTATACCGGAGGGCAATGTCTGTGCTGGTCTCATAGTGGTTTTGATACAGCTGTTTGGCATTAGTGAGTCTGTTAGAAGTGACATTGTCAAGAAAACATAATGGGATTTTAATATATTCTCATTTCCTTCTGTCTGTCCATATAGCTTACCATCTTCTGACATTGCTTTCAGAACTGGACAAACACTCGCGTGAACAGTGCTGTCATGGCCAGGATGGCCTGCCCTGCATTATCCAGTTTGTGCAAGGACTGAGGGATGCCCTCCCAAGCAGAGAAGAAACTGCTACATTAATATACAAGGCTGTAGAATTGACAGATCACTGCTCCTAGGGGGGAATGCAGAATGCCTTTTTCTCATCTATAAACTTTATACTTTGAAAGTTAAGAGTCTTCCCAAAGTGTATCATATTAAGAGCAGAAATATTTCTAAAAGAATACAACAAATAAAAAAACCACGTTGTTTTTAAAAGATTTAAGCCAAAAATCATTCACTGATAAAAGTTAATGAATTTTACAGCTCTTTATAAAGAAACTATGTCTACAGAGCATACTTTATGAGCAATATCAAACACATTCTTGCAATACTCTTTGCCTCACAAACATTCACACATGCACAAAAAAAAAAAATGGACATTTGTGCATTTGTGTATAACAATTGTGTCCTTTCTAACTCAGGCCTTTTGAAATTACTCAGTTCACAGCTAGAGATTATTTCCATACAGACCACATTTGATTAATGAGGCCAGCTCACATTAGTCACGGTTCTTTCAAGAAAAACTTTGATACAGACCATCTGTTGGAGTCTAGTAAAGCTATACACACACATGCAGGCTAAAGCATTAAGCAAAGTATCCAAAGAGAGATTAAGAACACAAAAACAGGATGTGTTCTGAATTAGTTACTTTAATCTGCTCAAAAGTGATTTGACATCAATAAAAGCAAAACCAGGGTGATTTGCTTTCCACTACCTCTCAGATAAACTTTAAATTCAGATCCTGCATTTTTCCCCCCCAGATATTCAATGAAATTGACTTCTTTGTATATATATATTTTTTAAGTACTGTGTTAAAGGCATGTAGTCTTTATTAGAAAAAGACTGGAAATCCCCAGCTTCATGCCTTAAATTTCCTTCCATGTCAGTATAAGGTGAAGGTGGATGTGAACTGAAGCATGCTTCATAGCAGCCACCTTCCTGTCTTCCTGTGGCAGGCACTCTTCATAAAAGTCATGACCCAGCTACCAGTCTCCAGGTTCCTGTGAACCCTGTCAATTTGATGGTCATCATGTAGTGAGAAGCCTGCTCATCTTGGTCTGCTATAAGCTTTTAGAAAAAGTATGCCATGCCTGGCAGCTTGTGGAGGGTGGAGAGGGCAATGAACAAATTAACTTTTAATGTGAACCAGGTTCTGTGATTTTCTATGTTGAATGTTCTGTAAGACAGACTTCTAGAACTTCACCAGCAGAGTCAATAGTGCACATGCTGCACGTGGATGTCCAGGAGGGAGATCAAAAAGCCAGAGTTTCCAGCCTTTGCTACACAACAGATGGAAGGCTACCAGTGACCTAGAAGGTACTCTTACGTTTCATGTAAAAACTGATGAGACAGTTTGGGTGTGAGTTTGCTTGTGTACAAAGTATAAAAGCAGAGAATAAACAAATATTCGATTTTTCCCTTTCAGTCCTCAAAGGTTCTGCAAGTAGCTCATGGCTTTTTAATTGGAATCACCCTGAGTATTCCTATAAAAACTTTAGCCATAATCAGATCATTTCTGAACAGTGCATTGTGAGTGCTCAATTTTGAATTGCCAGATAAATAGCTTGGTTGTGAATATTCATAGAGGCTACAGGGGTAATGTTCTGTTCTATCTTAAACTTACTAGCTCTTGAAATCAAGCTCATTATTTTTGGTAAGAATTTTTCAATCAGTGAAAATTCTGATCAGTACAATAGTTTGGACAAGAAGAATTAGAATAATATGAATGCACTGAACAGATGTTCCATGTAAATTTTGATCATTATTCCTGTATGGCATTATTTCTGTACCACGAGATCACAGTTTACTGTGGAAATGCTTCTTTTTTTCTTTTTGTTCCTGTCTTCCAGATGCTAGTACCTGCAATGAAATGAACTAGATGCTTGGTTGTCATCCTTGACATTTTTATTTAAATAAAAACCAACATCTTAAACCTCCTTTAGGATATATCTGTTACATGGGACAGCTGGTGGATTAAAGGGAAAATTGGTTGGAGTGATACAGAATTATGCATTAAGCATAAGATTTCTCAACATTTTAAAAGTAATATGTCATGGAAAGTACATAACAATAATCAAACTTGAAGAGAGAGAGAGAGAGAGAAAGAAAAACAACATGGAAAAACTATCTAAGCAGCAGCTGTGGCTTGGGTAGCCAAGATGATTTAGATTTATAAAGGTTATGAATCCTTTAAACAAATGGTGGACATACCTTTCAGCTGTATAAATACACCCACTTTCTCTGCCTGTTTCTTCCAGTCATAAGTGAATTATTTTTACATGTCTTGCATCTTAGTAAAACAAAACACCATATATTACTGCTTTTATTATTCTTAATTATGTTTCTTTCTTTCTCCTTGGACATCTACTGTTACACTCTTATTGAGGAGGGCAACAAGGGAAAAAAGAAGTGAACTTGACACAATTAGTTAGAGTAAGATCCTTAATGAAGTATTTCTCCAACATTCTTGGCAACATTGGAAATGAACTAAGGCTGATTCAGAGAGGAGGTTCTATCTGGATAGATCGTGCCACTGCACCATCTCAGACACAAAAGTAAATTCTTAATATATCCACTATATTTTCAAAAGCAAGCAAATACCATGTGACTAAAAATACAGAGAGGTCAGTGCAGACACCTGTTTCTATTCCATGCCAGAAAAAGAATACTAAATGCAATCAGTGCTGCTGAAATGACCTGTAGTCCCCTGTGCTTGTAGTACGTGACCAAAGAATGAGCACCTATAGTTTTGCTTTTCTCCTTGACTCCTCCATACCCTGTTAAATTCTTTATGCTCCTATACAGTCATTTTTCAATGCTAATCCTCGTTTTAGTGAATTTCCTGAACTCATATGGCAGCTACTTTCCTGAGACCAAGTCTTCAATGTATTCAGATAAAAATGGTCGGTTCAGAGATTTCAGGTAGTTTCATAAATTCTCTACAAAGCTATAAATCATATTCCTTGATAGCAGTCAGTCACAGTATGCTTGATAACAGGAGAGACACAGTATGCTTTGCTTTATTAAGATTTCCTGTGTGGCAAGACAAATTTCATTTTTTACAATAGAAATACACAGGTGATTTGCACCTCTTGGGTACTATTATTTGGTCATCTCACTTCTTGCTTGAATGGCTTTGAGCAGATGTGTGTATGACAGCATATTTCAGGCACTGGCTTCAGACATTCAGTGGTCTCAAGCACTCTTTAGCCTTAGAGTAAACTTTCATGGAATGAAGCTTAGAATCACCTTCAGCTTCTCATTCATTGCATTGTTCCATATCAGTATCTTGATAATTAGACATAAATTTATATAACTATGTGTCCCCACAAGATCTCCAAATGTATTCCAGCTGATTTAGAGCATCTGTTCTCTTCTTAAATGACCATTTTTGTCCTATAGAACTGATGCTTTGCAAATCTGTGTCTACTTTCTCTGTAATAATATAATCCATGTATTTTATGGGCAAAATCTAGGTAAAAATAAGAGACATTTCTTACAAATATGTAAAATATTTAAAATCTGTGGTTTCACTATTTATTATGAAATATGAATTTATAGGACCTTTCTGATAATAGATGCATTCTTTTATTCCAACTATAGCTCTTGATAAAACTATGCTAGATGTAAGTTGAGTAAAATATGGCTTTTACAGGTAAATTTATATAAATATAGGATTGTAAGACCCACATAAAGCTAGTTTTCTATATTATTATATAACTATATTGCTATATTACTATGTTACTATATTTATTTTACCTTCCAAGGTTTTGTTAGTGGGGTAGCCCCTATTAGAAGAGGCTAAGGATTATTATGTTGGACACAGCTGATTCCAGCCAGCTCCAAAATAGACCAACTGACTGTTGGTCGGCCCCGCTGACCAACGTAAAAGGTAAAAAATGCACCTGTGAGAGACAGCAGTTTATCAGAAAAACTGATCAGAATAAAAACAGAAAAAAGTTTGCTCTTAGGAAAACTCAGGCTGTATGTACTTAGTGAGTGGACAGTGATGTGGATTGAGAACTGGCTGAATGGCAGATCCCAAAGGGTCAGAATCAGTGGCACAGGGTCTTGTAACTAAGCTTGTAACTAGCAGTGTCCCCCAGTGCTCAATATTGAGTCCAGCCTTGTTTAATTTATTCATCGATGCCCTGGATGAAGGTGCAGATCCCTCCTCAGCAAGTTCACTGATGGCACCAATCTGGGAGGAGTGGCTGATACCCCGGAGGGCTGTGCAGCCCTGCAGGAGGACCTCAGCAGGCTGGAGAGATGGGCAGAGAAGAACTGCCTGAGATTCAACAAAGGCAGGTGCAGGGTCCTGCACCTAAGGAAGAATAACTCCATGAGCCAGCACAGCCTGGGCCTGACCTACTGGGAAGCAGCTCTGTGGAGAAAGACCTGGGGGTCTTGGTGGACAGTAAGATATCCATGAGCCAGCAGTGTGCCCTGGAGGCCAAGAAAGCCAATGGGATCCTGGGGTGCCTTGGTAAGAACATTACAGGCAGGTTGAGGGAGGTGATCCTGCCCCTGTTGAGGCCATGTCTGGAGTGCTTTGTCCAGTTTGGGATTCCTCAATACAAGAGAGACATGGAGTTCCCGGAGTGAATGCAATGGAAGGGTGTCAAAGATGATAAAGGGGCAGAATTATCTCTCTTATCAGGCAAAGCTCAGAGAATTGGGCCTCTTCAACTACAAGATATAAATTAAAGGGGACCTCATGAATGTATGTGTCTGAAGGGAGGGTGTCAAGAGAATGGATACAGGCTCTTCTCAGTGGTGTCAAGCAATAGAAAAAGAGATAATGGGCAAAAACTGATGCAGAGGAAATTCCACCTCAATTTGAGGAAGAAATTTTTCACTGTGTGAGTGACTAAGTGGTGAGGGAGTATCCCTCACCAAAAATATTCAAGAATTATTTGGACAAAGTATTGTGCAGTGTGCTGTAGGATGACCCTGCATGAATATGGAGGTTTCACCAGATGACCCACTATGGTCTTTTCCAACTGGAGCCATTCACTGTTTCTGTGAGCAAATGTGGGAGAAAGGGCCCTGTAAAACATCAAGGTCAGTAAGGAAGGATGGGGAGAAGGAGCGAAATAAGCTACAAACTTCAGAGACTTCATTGAAGTCTGCAGAGAATGTAGTGGTGAAGCAGGTTGTCCCCCTGCATCCAAGGGACAACCCTCTGCTGCAGCAGGAGGCAATTCCTGAAAGAAATTACTGCCCGTGGAAAACTCAAATTAGAATTGCCTCCTGAGAGAAAATGCAGGCTGTAGAGAGAAGCATATCTAGGAGAAGATATTCTGACAGGACCTGTGTCCTGTGGGGGATAAACACTTAATCTTTTCAGTGGTCTGTTCCTGAAGAATTGTAGTCCGTGGAAAAGACCTGTGCTGGAACAGAAAATGTGTGAGGTAGGAAGAGTGGCAACAGTGCTGTGGTTTGAACTGACTGCATAGCCCACTCCCCATTCCTCCTGTAGTGCTCAGGGTGACAAAAACAGGAGACAGGAAGAAAGTTAAAATTCATGCAGATTTTAGCCAAATAAGGAAAATCCATTTTCTTTATAAGAGAGATGTAGGTATTGATGAGATTAGAACTAATCTGAATATGAAATTCCAACATTGCACAGAAACAGGAGGGAAGCCCAAATTTATTTCTATTTTACTCATTTTTTTCACACTTGTTGGGTAAGACAAATTAAAATTACTAGGGTAATTTTAGCTATTGAAGTGTATTGTAGCTATTCTGAAACAGAAATTACGGAAAAATCACATAAGAAAATTTGCGTACAAAGAAATTTGCCTAAGAACTTGAATGTCTGTGCTAGTATAAACAGTGAACCAAACATAAAATGCAATCATATGCAATCATAATTGTCTTTTGGAATAAGCAGCATTTTAAGGAAACTTATCAATAAGACTATCCACTTTTTTCGTTTCTGTATATGTCCCTGTGTTCGACGGATAGCATCTTCTGATGTTAAAAGGAAACCAGAAACTAAGATAAGTGATAAGAAGTATATATATATATGTTCACACATTCAACTTTATGAACAAGTAAAGATGTATTTGAACAAAGTATGCAAAACATGAAAATGCTCGATCCTGATGTAGCACCAATAACTGCAACTTGAATTCATCTTTTATTTTCCAAGGGAAATCTTTCATTTAAGGAGAGTGTTCTAAAGAAATGAAATCTTTGAATCACTGTGTCATTCTGTTATGTCTCTGAGCTTGCTATTTGAACTTTGTCTTCTCAGAGTTAGAAACAAGGTATCAGGTCAGTGAAATTTCTAAAATTCCCAACCTCCATTTTCTTTTTCTTTCACTTTGAAATAATGTACTTTAAAGAATAAAATCAAAAGGAAATTATCATGTCAAAAATTTTTTGAAGTTCAATTTGCAATGTTGTGTTAGACTATCGCCTTGAAACTCTATGTTTTATGGGGCAATAGTGGCATTGGTGATGGTAGAATATTTTATCCAATAACAATCCTACTAATTCTTATCACCAGAGTGTGTTCACCATGACTTGGTTTGGCTTTTACAACTGTTCAGCACTACTATAATGAACTCCAGATATCTTATCTAGCTTAGAATATATTGTGTCCTTGTATTAAATTGCATCTGCCAGACAGCTGCCATATTCACAATAAGTAATGTAATTGAGTAATTCTTAGATATTACTCTCCTTCAAGCTATTGTTTCATCCACTGATCTGTCAGGGGAAAATAATCAAAAATCTAAGTAGTTGACAATTCTCTCAATAATAATGTTTTGCAGTGGTGGAAGCCACCAGTGAAACAATTTGAAGGGAATTTCTTATTCACAACCAGTCTTCATGTGGGCCTATTGCATTGGAGACACTGCAGTTTATTTGTATGATTTAAATTAACATCAGAAACGGGGAAATGCACAGAAAGAAAATTTCATGCCATGTGCCTTCATAATAAATATATTGTAGTGAAAAATAAGGCTGTGATATCCAAAATGACTTCATTTTCATCATTATTTACTTTGGGAATGATCAGTGTACACACCAGCCAGTTCCTAGAATGTATTTATTTGGTCATAAATGCCCATGGAACTATGCAGATTCATGAAAAGTCAAGATATGGTCCTGCAGAGTATTTAAGAAACACTCAAATTTTGCGCATGTATTCTCTTGGTACTTCCTTTATGACAGAACAAGTCACAAAATAAAGAAATTGTGCAATCAGAGAGGTGATATATGTTTGCTGACAAACAAAATATGCGCAAGTACAAACAGAAATATTTTAAACAAGGATGTAAACTTTCTTTGCATAAAGAGACCCGGAATTATTAGAGAATGAGAACGCGTTGTCTGTTTCCAATCAAATAGACACAGAATTGGAAAGAAGTCTTAGAAGCTGATGTCATTATAAAATGTGAACAAGCCTCATCTGTGTACTCAGTGTTGCTATCGGGATGTAATTTGCTATTTCTACCTGTCTCTTCTTTTTTCTCTTTTGAACATTAACTTGGAGTATCAATAAAAGATGTGAAAGAATTGTTCTTTCACTTCATCACACTTATTCAGTTTGCCATATGAGGTACAAGAGTATTTGGGGTGTAAAAAATATACCTCTTCATTAGAAGTATAGGAAGGTCTTTCATGGTAATTCAGAAAGAGCCAATGAAATCCAGCTGAAATTATGTAACCAATGGTAGGTAGAAATTACAAGAAAAATATATTCTCAGAAAAAGTCAAGAAAGAACCCATTAGGGTAAATCTAAAATTCATAATAATCCTTTCCATATACAGGTTTTGTTTCCATGATTTCATAAAATGAAACGTCTTGCATTGTGCAAGCAAAGTGATTAGATTCTTTTATGCCAGTGAAAACAATGATGCCCATATAATCTAAGCCATTATAAAACAAACTACGAGTACAAGTAATAGTGTCCCTGAATCTCACTGGAATGCATACTCAGCTGCCTTTTTAGCAGTAAAAAGTGCTGTAAAGGGAAGAATCTACAATAAATGGGTAGATTTAAACTATGGTTTAGTCTTCAGAAAATATAATGACCTTTGGGAAATGTTGCAAGACTGATCTCTTTCTGCAGGCATTTCCTCATTCATAAATCTATTTTAATTATGGTCCATGGGCAAAAGTGCAAACTTGGCCCTGATCCACAGCCGTGCTCACTGCTGTCACTTTGGGAGGTTCATGGAAAGATCAAGGATAGTAACTGTAGCAACTAAATATTTAGTCATTATTATTCCTTCAGTACCCTATGGTTACACTCAGCATCACTAATAAGTGAATGTACTCATTGTTAGCTTACTATTTCTGCTCTTTTTTCTCTCAATATCTCTTTTTCTTTCTCTTTAGGGAACTTCGCCTCTTCTTTAGGAAACTGCCCTTTATTATTCTTTATTAGATTTTTTTAGCACATTAGTGAAAACCAAAATGCTAACTGGGTCTGAAGAAGAATTATTGCATTTGCTTAACACTGAAAATGAAATGTCATTAATTGGTCTGGCTGCTTTCGGGAATCAAAAGGATACAATAACAATTCACCGTTTTTTGAATGTACCATTTTGTAAGGTTACAGATAAAAGCTGATACTGTCATATTGTATTGTCATATATTCCACATGACATGCTTTATGTGGAATGAATTACCTATTGAACATCATGGTTAGAAACATATTATTTTTCTTTTTAAATTGACAAATCTGAGTGTATACAGTGAGCCACATAAATATATCACATATTTTTGCCTGAAAAAAAAAAGGGATTCTAACAATACTGCTTCAAAATGTTATTTAAAAGATTTTGTGAGTAAGCTATTTTTATCTTTATCAGCTGTGGGATGCTTAACAAAAGAGGGTGCTGAATTCTGTGACGGAGCAATCCCGGATGTAGGCTCAGACTGGGAAGAGACAGGCTGGAGAGAAACACAGAGGGAAGCAGCCTGGGAGTCCCAGCTGATAACAAGCTGAATATGAGTCAGCAATGACTGGCAGCCAGAAACCCAACAAGTAGCCCCAGGTAACCAACCCCGTCCAGGACTGCATCGGACACAGCACCACCCAACAGCTGAGGGAGGTGATGGCCTCACTCTGATCTGAGCCTCTTGAGGTACGGCCTTACCTCAGGTGTACAAAAAGTGAACAGTTTTGACCACCAAGAAGGACATTAAGCTATTAGAGAGAATCCTAAGGAGGGCTATAAAGATGATGAAGAGCCTTGAGGTGAAGCCTTTTGAGGTGCGACTTCTGTTCAGTCTAGAGGAGACTGAGGGGAGATCTCACTGCAGTTTACAACCTCCTCGTGAGGGAAGAAGACAGTCAGGCACTGATCTCTTCACTGTGGTGACAGGGACAGAACTTGAAGGAATGGCCTGAAGCTGTGTCAGCGGTGGTTTAGGTTGGATATCAGGAAAAGATTCTTCACCCAGAGGATGGTTGGGCACTGGAATGGGCTCCCCAGGAAATTGTTCACAGCACCAGCCTAACAGAGCTCAAGAAGAATCTGGACAACACTTTCAGGCCCATGGTGTTGTTTTTAGAGTTTTTTCTGTGCCGGGCCAGCAGCTGGACTTGATACTTGGGAGTCCTTTCTAACTCAGGATATTCTGTGATTTATCACCAGTAGTATTTAAATTCACTGGACTTCAGTCAATGGGGCCAAAAATCAGGCACTTTGATGATTAATGATTTGCCATCTGGTTCAAGTTGAGGAAGAGATAAAACATAGACCATGAACTATCTTGTATTTAAGCCTTTTAGATACTCTTGAGAGATAGTTAGCAACTTGTTTGAAGCTACATCTCCATGCTTTGGCCTAAATCCCTTACTCAATACAGGCTTACTTTTATTTAATCTTGTGATCACAGTTCTTGACTGATGTCTTGGCATTACTATGCTCCTTTATTTGAAGTTCAGGTGACAGACTACTTTAATCTCCAGTAACTGCTTGTTTTCTAACTCAGATAGTGAATACCTAAATCATCCTCAAAGTTCTAATGAACATAATTTTAATTCAATCTTTGCGATCTTTTTTCTAGAAACAAATTTTTAAAAGCTACTAAAAGTGCTTTTAAAGTATGAGTAAAAATAAAATATAAATTTATCTATAAATCTAATTAAATCTAAAAATAACCAATCATTCTCATTGCTACCTTAGTGGGTTGCTTTTACTGGGAGCCAATTATACACAAGGACAGAGATTTACCTCAAGAAATAATAGTTTGAAAATGAATAATTTTGAATGGGTAGCACAATATACTCATGTTGGCATCTTGAGGACACTTATGTGCTCAGGAGGGTCTAGGAAAAATATTTCTCTATGAAGAATTCCTAATTTATGTAGCTAAATGTACTCACTGCCATTTTAGAACAAAATGAGTAGACTGTTTTCCTTGTGTATCATATTTTTGTAAATCTTAAAGCAGTCACTCCTCATTTTTTCCCAAATAAAGCAGACTGAAATCCAGTGGGACCAACCTGAAACTTTTCAGTTTGTTTGCTTTTCATGAAAACTGTTGCCCTTAGACACAAGAATTAAGAAATAAAGGAATATTCCAGCAGTAAAATTCTTTTCAACTTGCAATTTCATAATGTTATTTCATGCGCATGTTATTTGATGAACATTCACCAGCCATTTTCCAAAACTAATTATTTTGCTATGACAGAAATGGAAAGGAGAAAAAACACTACTTCACACACTAAATTCCAGGATCATGAAACTCTTCAAACTAAAAATCTTTTCAAGACCATTATAATGGTAAATATCAGACAGGAAAAAAATAAATAAATAAATAAATAAATAAATGAATAGAATAGAATAGAATAGAATAGAATAGAATAGAATAGAATAGAATAGAATAGAATAGAATAGAATAGAATAGATATCTATGTATACTATAACATATTTTTGGCTTGTATTTCTTCTTGTACCTTGCAGACAAGTTAAAAAAACAACCACAAGTCATAAATGAGACATTAAATGAACCCTGTGACAACCTTCCTATTCTATTACTGTGCTCCAGCCTGGTAATAATTTCTTTTCTAGGTTTATGTTTATGCTGGGTTTGGCTGGGGTAATTCCCTTCACAGTAGCTAGTATGCATCTAAGTTTTGGATTTGTGCCTGAAAACAGTATTGATAATACAGGGATATTTTTGTTGTTGCTGAGCAGCTCTCAAACAGAGTCATGGCCTTTTTAGCTTTTTACCTCCCCCCACCCCCTTCCCCACCAGTTAGCAGGCCTGGTGTACCCAAGGAACTGGGAGGGGGCACAGCTGACCCAAAGTTACAAAAGGGGTATCCCACAAAACACTTCATCATGCTCGGTACATAAAGCTGGGAGAAGATGAAGGGAGTGGGGGTGCTAAGAGTGGTGGTGTTTGACTTCCCAAGTAATTGTTACACATGATGGGGATGGCTGAACACCTGCCTGCCCATGGCAAGTTCAGACTGGATTCCTTGTTTTGCTTTGCTTGCATGTGTGCCTTTTCCTTTCCCTATTAATATGTCTTTACCTCAACCCAAAAGTTTGTTACTTTTACCCTGCTGTTTCTCTACCATGCTCCCACCACGGGAGAGTGAGTGAGCAGCTCTGTGGGATTGAGCTGCTGGCTGGGATTAAACCTTGAAAGATTTTATTTAAGTATGCTTCTGTAAATGACGTGAAAAAGAAAAGTTACAGTGAAAATTAACAACATTTAAGGTATGTTAAAGAAGTACTATAAAATTATATACACTGGAGATTTAATTGATTTCTATTCCTTTTTACCAAGACAAGACTATATCATCATAATTAGTCAGTTCTATTGTGGTACTCAAAGATATTTAAATTTTAGACTAAGGCTTCTTCTGTAGAGCCTAAAGTAAATTAAATCTTATCTCTTAACTTTATATCTTCTTCTTTAGTTTCCTTTCTGTTTGATGTCTTAGTTTTACTTAACCTTAGATTAAGATCTAAGCAGAAATATACTTCTTTTTAGATCTTGTGAAGGGTTTCAGCCCTTCTAGCTCCAGCATTTTTATCATATCTTGCTACATTTTCATGAATCATACCTTCAAGTTCTTTTTATGCCTTTCCAGATAATATCATTCATCCAGAAGAAAATTAAAATGCGTGTTTTAAACATTGTATTGTTTATGAGATTTGTATGTTCTATCCATTTTGTTGGGAAGAAAGGGTCAAGTACTAGCTTGTATTTGTCAATACCTGCATATGCAGATGTTTATTAACTGCATGTTTGATGATTTCAAGGAATTATTAATTGAATATTATTAGTATAGTAAGAGGCTGTTCTCTGATAAATTTTGAATTATAGATCTTCTAATAGTATAACCCAGTCTGAAATGTAACCCATTCTTTGAAGAAAATTGAAATTATTCCTGATGTACACAGTTGTTGGATTTGAACAAATATGTAAAAAAATCACTGTATCATGAGTTAATGGGACCAATCTTCCACTCTCTCTTATGGTGAACACACAGTTAATTATTCAGAAATACTGGCTTCCTGATTTTTTTGTGTTTCCTCTTGCAAACATAGAGTAAAATTATCTTGTAATATCTCAGTGCCTTCTCCTGATAGAGATTGCCTGACAAAAGTGATATTGATAAGGTTCTGCTATCCTTGAGTACTCAGATATACCCTCCTGATCACTGTGGGAAAATTACATATACAATATAAGTGTCAGCAGAAAAAACGTTCCTTGCAGGATACACTGATTTAAATCCATTTTCCTATATTACAACTCTCAGATAGTATGTACTTCCTAATTTTTTAAACTCTATTTTTGCATTATTAAAAAAACAGGAAAAAGCACATAGCAGCTCATGACTTTCTGTCCCATCAGGAACACTGAAACAACAAATCTGATGTTCTTAAATTTCATCCAATTAACTATAAGAAATGTTCATTACATTATTTTTCTGAGTTTCCTAAGCATTCCTGATAACATTTCATCATATGACATGCAAGCAGTTTTTGTCCTTACATTGTGTTTATGAGATTTTCTATTTAGATCTTGCTAATGCTCTCGTTTTAATAACAAGATTTTGATTCCAGCTCAGTGAATTCACCCTTTCCTTTGCCTAATCTGCATATGAGAGATTAAAGCGATTTCTTTGAAATGACAACAAAGTGAACATAATATTCCATACCTAAGGACTAAGGATTAAAGGAATGTGCTAATTCCATTTGTGAGAAAAAAGAAGTAATTTTCCTGCTCTAGTGTGTTTATGTCTCAGCATGATTACTTCAAATCAACAACTCAGTGTGTTTCCTGTATTTGGCCAAATCATTATTTTTTACTGAAAAACTGATTTTTCATTAACAACGACAGTTAAATGCTTTCATATAAATTATTTCCTTAAACAATATGAAATACAATGTAGCTGGGCTGAACAGAATTTAATAAGCCTACATAATTTGCTGTGTCCTTCAAAGATTCAACTTCTGTTAGAGGCAGAATCTATCAAGTCTTTAAAGTCATTCATTTCTCACTATTTCTTGTCCAAAGCCAGCCAATACACAAGGCAGAAGGCTAGTGCTATGAACTATCATTTAACACTGCTAATTACCCTGCCAGTCCATCAATATTGATATGTTTCTTTAAAAACTTGATAATTTTGTAAGTACTTAGGTCTCATTTTAAGCAGACTCTTTTTTAATATTTTGAATTTATATAGAAATATTCTTGAGTTCTTATCTTCCCTAGGTTGCACTATGGAAAGAATTATTATTATTTTATAAGTCAAAATTAAGTTAGATATAAGCATAATGGTCAATTTCAATGTTACCATTCAAGAAGAAGTGGATTTCCTTAAGAACAAATAAATTATCCTGTATAAAAAAACTTCCAAATACTCTTCTGCTACTTCATCTAATATTGCTGTATATTTAGTGCTGCTTTTTGTGTCAGCTAGAATGACAGTATAGTAGCGCAGAGTAAGAAAGGTTAAGAACCAAGAACTGATCAAGCAAGCAATAAAGAAAGAAGGAACCTTCTGAACATCCGTAGTATTCACAACATGAAATTTCACTAGATGTCGAGTACTAGTTACCTTCATTTCACATTGAAATCACACTCATGTTTAACAGTCTGGTTTTTACAATGCTTCTGTTCATTATTGATGTAGGTAGCTTCTGGGTGACAGCTTCTGTTGCCCCCCAGGTCCAAGATTCAGCTTATTAATTTGTTTCAGAAAAAAGGAAAAGTGAGGCTGGTTATCACCTAGGCAAACCTCATCAGGCTGTGTGGGTCCTGGCAGCCCAATGTCTTCTGCATCAGCAAAACCAGCAAAGCCTGTGCTGTGCCATGCTTGCTTCACTTTCTGGCTCAAAAAGGCACATTTTGTTTCCTGTAATTAGAAGTTCCACAGTTCTTCTCTTGATGCATAAAATGTATATGGGTATCTCTTTAATGTCAATTTAAATTAATGGAATTATCACAGGCACCTTCAGTAGTTATTGCACACAGTAACCACAGGTTTTCACAGATGGTTGTTGGTGTTGTATTTGTAAACATTTCAAAACATCACTCTTAAATCATTAATGAAAATGACTGGCTAAAGTTTAAATGGATGTAAATTTATGTTCATGTAAAACATGCAAAATTCGTGAGGATTATTTTCTGGCAATGAACGCAAACTGTACATTTGTCACATGTTTAATATCAGGAGTACTTACATAACTGCTAGTGTCCGCTTCCTTGAGGTATAGAATTATCCAAATTTATAATTTAATTTTCCTTATCTTAAAAATAAACACATGTAATTATATTTTTTATTTTATTACTTAAGGACAGTTAACACATTCAAAGTAAACACAATTTTTATTCCATTGAATTTTATTAAATATTCAAACAGGAGTTATCTTTGTTAATTTCTTGTATTTAATTTTTAAAAATATAACCAAGTAAATATATATGCAAATTTATTAGTACAAAAATATATTTTTTACTCATTATTTCTAGTCCCTGAGAAATAAAACAAATTCCAAAGGTAATTATATTTGTATAGCAACGTCTACACAATGTATTAAATTTTTGTTGTTACAGGTGATGCCCAGGAAGAAATTGATAGAAGAACCACGAAAAATAAATGAAAAATACCCTGTAGCATCAAGACCAGTTAATAAAATTTCTGTCCTGATGGTGTACTTCTGAAACAAATAAACTGCCCTATGTATGGAAGTAGCTTAAAGACCTTCAGCAAAGTTTCCCAGTAAGCCTTCTGTGCACATAACACAGTGGTCCTCCTCCGCTTACGTTCTCACCCCTCTCCTGTAGACCACCCTAATTGGTTAGGTAAGTTTGAAGCTGCCTTCTAAAAAACTTAAGGTCTTGTTCAAGTTCCTTTATGATTTGGATGAATGTGTTACATAAATTTTAAACATGGAATCCCATCATAATAGTATGAAATACAAAATGTGCTGTGTTCTAAGTCTACTTTGCATGTTCTACTGTGAATCTAGCAGCAGTTTATATCTAGACTAGTATGAAATATTATTGCAGTAAAGATTCTAAACAATTTAAACAAACTGAAGCTAAATAGATGGGCAATATCATGTATTATGTAGCTTAGTTTCTGGTACTGTTATAAAGCTGCCTGAAGATAGAAGGCTGAACCAGTAGTATGTCTTTTAGGTTTTATGACTATCCTCTACATTAAATATTATGGCACTGAAACTTTATTATATACACAGAAAAAGCTGGAAGTTAGTAATATATGTTGGACAAAGTGCAACCTTGCTTCATATTGTGTTATGAGTAACATATACTAATAGAATGTTAGTCGTGACCTGTATCCTCCATGATTCTTTGTGGTATTCACAGGGTCTTTCATCATCAGGCTAATAAGATAATGAAATGGATATAACCTAATTTCACCATGTATTTTGCGGAACAAAATGAAATGTAAAGTTTGTTTAGCAAAGAAACTTTACACTGCCCACAGTGGGAATGACTCCAGCAGAGTGATTGCAGCTCTCTGCTGTCTAAAATAATCGATCTTGCTTGTAATTTCCAGCCAAATGATTTTGTCAAATTCTGATGCATAAATTAATTTCTTATTAAGATTTATCTCTTCCCATGGCTAGAAGCTGAGTGGCCTGTTTCCCTAATGACAGGAAAAAAACATGTCTGACCAACTGTTGCAGAATTCAAGACTTAAAGAAAACCTCATATAAGCTGTGCACATCAGTGAGCACTTAGCACTCTATGCACCACCAGTTTGCTGCCTTTTCACTTTTCACTCTGCCCACTTACAGACTGGCAAGCCAGTTTAAATAGACACAGGTGAGCACTGCTGCTCAGCTTAGAAAAGCAGTCTGAATAATCTCTCAAACATCATCATTCTGACAAAAGTTAGGAACATAAAACTACTTTGGAAAACAAACAAAACACAGGTAATACCACAACAATGCTAAAATAACAAAGAAAAACACGTGACAAGATTGTATTTCTGAAATTCCTAAAGTTTAGTCTTGTCCCTAGAAAAGAACTGTGAAAAATAGAGAATATATAATGTTCAGCATGTAATCAGCTGGATAGTTCTTTAAAGGACTATATTTGTGTATTGATTTTCTAATTGACTTTCTCCTTGGGAATGAGACAGTTTGTATCCTTTTATTCTAGAAAATTTTAAAAAATAACCTTTGAAAATATTTCACTTCCCTCTTGAGGTATTTGCTGAAGCTGGACATACACGACCTTTCTTTTTTCTCCCCCCTCCCATTTTGTTTTTCTTTAATAGAAAAGGTGGAGTAAAAAGTGAGTTTACAGTGTCCAGCAGAGCTGTTTTAGCAAGCACAGTTAGCATCTGTAGGTGACCAGCTGAGAGATTAAAAAAGCTATTTGAAATAGGAAATTTAACACCATAGGGATAGCGCTATATGGGTGTCACACATACATAAAAAAGAAACAGGCACATCCAGTGGGTTTTACACAGGGGAAGGAACAGTGAAATGCTTTAGAACATAAAGTGGTTTGCTTTCAATGCAGCTGCTGAAATTTTGCAAAGCTGTCTTTAGCAATTCATATGTCTTATCTCTCCTATTTATTTGCACTGTGAGAATGCTGTAAGAGCAAAGCAAATATTATTAGCTTTGTGTTGACTTTCTGCTGTACTTATATATTGTAAGAAAGGAAGAATCTGATAGGAACAAATGTTACTCATAGACTTTTCCAGATGAGGAAAACCCTGTGTGATCCCTTTTTGTTAGGTCCAGCCACTTTACCTACACTATCTTCACATATTTTCTTCCTTTTTGTCAGGCTCTCCTGAGCTGGAAAAGGATGTTTCCACTCCCATTGCTTTAAGTAAAATTCCCTGTAGTAATATGGATGATGCTGAAAACATGTAAGAATATCTCTCAAAGGAAAATGACTCCTTGATGTTTAAAATTTGAATTTAACTTTGTAAATAGAATGTTGTGAAGGTTCACTGACTGCTCTTTGCACAGCACTAAAGCAATAAACATATACCAAGTATTAATTATTGCAATTACCATGAGATAAAAAAAGAATCAGAAATATTCAAAAGCTAGAAATGCCCTGCCCTAACTTTTCAATGTCATTACCAATCTTTAATATTATGCAAAAATTACTTGTAATTCAACACAAAATTATAAATTCCTATTTCTAAAGAGCCTATAAAATTTAACATCAAAATAAATTTTAAACTGATAGTTAGTAACTCCAACCCTAATGAGTTCTAGTGGATCTTTTTTCACAATTGCACTGTCTGAAATCTTAAGTTGATGCAGATAAGCAACAGTCATCAATCATGAAATCTGGGGTGCTCTTCAGAGCCTTTATTTTCATAGTATTTTTCTCTAAATAGCATATTGCAACCCAAATAGCTGTGCAAAGACTTTGTCCTAGTTCCCAAAACAGTGAGATTTTAGAGGTTTCTACACATCAGTGCTAATTTTCTTATTGGTGGAAACACAGGGCAAGCTATATGAGAGGCCATGAGTCACTGATGTTGCAGGAGGACAGACATTTTTTTTTAAACTATGAAGAAAGTAGATTTAACATCAAATCAATTTGCAGGACCTATCTGTGGACATGCACTATATAGTTTATGTGAGGAGGAAAACTTGTTAATTTATGGATTAACTTCTTAACTTGTGGTTGAGTAAGATTTGATGGATATCTCAAGTGGAATGCTTAGCATCTCATATGAAAGAGTTTCAGGAACTTGTTCACAAATTAAAAGAGCTGTCAGTTAGGGTCATCAGAAATACCAAAACAATGCATACTTGTGTTGTAGAGGAAACCTGAAGCTAGGTGGACATGTTGAACAAAAATTACTGTCTGTAAGGCTGAAATTGCTGTTATTCTTCACTAATTAATGACTTTGTCATACCTTTTTCTGGAGAGTTCAGTAGGCCCCAAAACTCTGAAGTCTGATATTCTTGGAATTAACATTTGCATTTTCTGTTTTGGGTGTAGATAAGCTAGTGCACGTACAAATCATAGAACTCTAAACACAGCTTGCAAAGACATGGAAAACAAAAACTCTGTGTGGGCAGTAGTTTTTGTGCAGCTTTGTTTTTCAGATAAAAATCTGCACTTTAAAAATGACTATATTTATGCTAAATATGATCCAGATTATCACAGGTGGCAACTCATAGAGACAGGGAAATGAAGGGCTGTAATTATAGTTATAATTATGCATAATGATATGCACAGTGCTGCCTTAATGCACAGATCCCTCATTGTGCAAATGGGGCACAAAACACCCTTGTCTCCTTTGGGACAGACAGAATTTCATATTGAATGTATCCTTTGAGAAACACTTGGGAGATATGTAAATAAATACTGAACCATTTATTTGCCAATGTGGACATTATGGTCTTTTTTCCATACTAAAATTAATGCCATAGCATAGTCTCCTTGAGAACATGATACAACAGGAAGGATAATTTGTCAAGTCCCAAGGTGACTTTTCAGACACTGTGTAAAAAAAAAATTCCTGTGCTGTAGGGATAAGGAGGCATAATGAGGCAAGGAAGCCAAATGGAACTCATCCTACATAATACAGCATGTCTTATTTAGAAAGTGAGCTTTCACCTTTGCTGTCAGTTTCTGCTCATATGAAAACAATGTGTTGAATTTTTAGATCTTTTCTATCTCCTGCCTGAATGCTGGAACTTTTTCAGCTTTTTTATCATAAAACATTTTCCTTTGGCAAAGATGATATCTGTCTATCATTGATGTTGCACTGGTTCCAATGGCTGCTCTGGATTAAGGCTCATCTGAAAGCTCATTGGGTGTGCAAAAAACCAGAAATGTATCCTCCTAGAAAGCTCACTATCTCATATTATTTTTGAAAGAAAAAGTACACCATGACGTTGACTCCTAGGGACTACACATCATCACTATACAAGAAACTGTGGTTGCTTAAAATGGAGAAAAATCTGGTAGAATTTGCTGATAACTGTTTTTCTCTACAGTTTGTTTGCTCAAGACCGTATTTCATATTAGGCAGGTAAAGGAGGTTGTGCCTTGATATTCCAGGTACAAATATAATGTGGAGAACATAGGACATCTTTATAACAACTGTAACTAACACTCGTTTGACGACATAATTCCTGAAATATTCCTACCTCTCAAATAATAGGCAAAATTGTCGTCTCTCCTTCATCGTAAGTGTTGAACCTCACAAAATTTAATCAAGATTCGTTGGAATTAAGGGAGACTTTTCACTCTGCAATGTCCCTCACAGAGTCAGTATCTCGTGCATGCTGAGTGTGATTGCACATGTCTTATCTGATTGGCAGTGTAAGACTTTACCTATACATGGTAGGAGTGAGTTCAGGCAGAATAAAAAGTAACATATACTTCCATTAAAATTCCTGCAGAATATCAATAAACTGTCTGGAAAATCTCAAGTTATAGCATTTGGACTTTTAGACAGCGTGGCATCTTCAAATGAAGATCCAACTGTCATGAGCTTTAATGAAATATAACTGTTAAAAGACACATACTAAGAAAGTTGAAATGTAAAAGTCATCACACTCATTATTAAGGAGAGAAAAGTCTTTCAGTCAGCAGAGATAGAGAGAACCCTTTTTTATATTCACAGAACTATACACAGTGTCATAGTGAGAAATTAAAAAACCCTGCTTTTACTAGTTTAATTTAATTTCATGATTGCTGATGTATTTTATTCTTGCTGTACCTTTCTTATGTGTTGTCACCAATGTGAGCTGATAGGTAACCACTGCAAGATTGCTCATTTTCTCTCTTTTTGAAAATAAAGACAACATGGAAACCTGGTCTTCCAGCTGTTAAAGAGTAAAGAGATCACCATCTGCTGAGATGACTTGGTGTAACAATCTCCATTTAGTTTGTCCTTCCAAAGTCAAGAGTGTGATTATTCTATAATTCTCGCACCTGATTAATTCTTAACTATGAACATAATTACACTCTCCAGAAGGTAAATCACTCTTATAAATCAGCTGCTGCTGACAGTTCCCTCTTTTACACACTGCAATAAAGTCAGTCTCAGATTGTAGAAACAGATGATTTTTAAAACACATATTTTGCAGAGGCTTTACTCATTAATGAATTACAGGTAGCATGATACTGCAAAGAAAAAGAAAAAGGAAAAAAAAAAAGACAGAGTGTGGCACTTATAAATCCTTCAACTACTGCAGAAATATTTTTTATGACCACAATGAACAAAGAAAGCAGTGCCTGCATATGCAGTCATTCTGCAGCAACCTGACGTGAAGAGACAGCTTGACATTTATGAACTCTAATCTAATATTAAATTGCCAAAGGTGGGCTTGGAACTGTGAGTGACTTCAAACAACAAATCAAATAAAAATAAATCAAGTGAAAAAATTGCATAATACATATTTTTCATATTGCCTCCCTCATCCCCATCCCTGATTTAACAAAGATTTTTTCCTGTTTTTAGCTACTGATCACTTTATGCCCTAACACATAATTTGTAATAAGACCATATTACTATAGTTCCCAATTGTATGAAAAGCACTCCAAGGGACTTCTCTTGACATGAAGGAAAAGTCAATGTTTAATGCATTTTTCATAGTATTTCTCCAGTTTTTCTCAAGCAGCTATAAAGCCCAAGCTTGGTTAAGAAATCAGAAACTTTTAGAGCAGATTTTCTGAAACATCTAAGACAAGAAAAACTGCATCGTCCCATCACACACAGAGCAACAGCTCCCACTGTCTAATCCAAAATGATTTGAGACCTTGATACATTTGAATCCTGAATAACATCTTTGTAAGTCACAGAGGAACAAACTAGCATGACATAATGATAAGAATTGAATTGGTTCTGGGCTTGAAATTAATATTTGTTTTCCATAGGAGAACATGTACTGACTTTCCTGAATTACCTTAAATATTTTTCCCACAGTATCAGTAAATTGCATGAAGTGATTTAGATGAATGCAGTATATTTCACTTCTGCCAAATAAATACTCCAATCTACTGATGACATGAATTATTATTTTAGAAAAGATAGAAAAAGTATGATAAATCTTTTATTCCTTAGCTTTTGATGCATTATTCACTTTATAACATTTTCCTTTTTATTTTTTCTGTAAAAAGATAAATAGTAGGTTTTAAACTCTCTTTGGGTACAGAAGAAATTAGTGCCACATGTACTTTTAATTATTTTTGGTTCCTTTTCCTCTTTCTTTTGCATGTCTGGTTTCCCTAGTGGAATAAAAAAAATACTATAAGATAATGAAATCTTTGAAAAATATATTTTCAAATAACCAGGCTAGAATTACCACTGAAATCAGTGACACTACATCAGAGATGAATTCATTATCTTACATTTGTTCTTTGTGTGTAAGTCCACTATCTCAAATCCACAGTTTGAAAAGGAAATGTAAAATAATTGTGCTATGCTTTCAGTTAAATCTAGTTAAAGAGCTTAGAGAAAGATTTCAGTTGAGGATTCACATAAAAGCTACAGATAAAAGGAGATATTTTTACAGAATGAAATTCTACATGAGACTTATTTAAAAAAATTAAACTTTCCAAACTTTATTTTCTATCTTTTTATCATAGTTCTATTTGAACTCCTTTAATTGGCTAAGAGATAAAAGTTTAAGGAAAAAGATTGAGAAATCTTCTATTATCTGTGTAGGATAAGATCCCATCAACCTTATAATTTTCTGGAGGATACCTTATTTACTTTTACTTTGCTTTCCTTCAGCGTTCATTCTGTACAGTCTTGTCTCTGAGTTCTACACTCTTAAAGATAACTGTAGTTTTCATAGCTTGCTTAATTCAGAATTGCGTTGTATATATGATACCAGAGCTAATTCTTCACTTCAATTCTTCACTGTACATACACATTTAGATTCTATATGGATTTACTTAACTACTTTTAGCCATAACTTGTTCTTAAGATCAGTCTCAGTTGTACAGATAGGCTCTGCAAAGCACATGTTGAAGGAATTGTGAATGTGTTTTCCTGTGAACCTTTCAATGATAATGTCCTTCAGCTTAGTTCCCAGATCTATGTAATTTCTAAAGTCTCCCAATCTCCCATAATACCCAAAAGCAAAAAGGAAACTTGTGATGGATCTTCTTTAAGATTCCTAAATCAGATGTTTAACATTCACTTGTCCTATTATAGACAGAAAACAGGTTTTTTGGATTTTTTTTGCTTGTTTGTTTGTTTTCTTGCTCACAAAAGAAGACATTTTACAAAGCAGTTTTATTAGTTTTTTTTTTTTTTTTACAGCTAAGGTTTTGGCTCTCTACTCAACTCAAACATCTGTGTATGAAAAGCTTCTATTAAACCAGCATACTTATTCTCAAGAATAGTCACAGAATCACAGAGGGGTTGATGTTGGCATGGAGTTCTGGAGATCATCTAGTTCAACCCCCTTGCAAAAACACTTTCCCCAAGAGCAGATTGCACAGGGTCACAACTAGACAGAATTTGAGCACTTCCAGAGAAGGAAATTCCAAAACCTCTTTGGGCAGCCTGTTCTAGTGTTCTGTCAAACCCAAAGTAGAGAAGATTTTCCTTATATTTAGATGGAACCTCCTGTGTCCCAGTCTGTGCCCTTTCCTCCTTATCCTGTTGCTTAGGACCACCATAAAGGGTCTGTCCCCATCCTCTTGACATCCGCTCTTAAGATAACTTTATGCATTGAAAAGATCCTATCTGAATCATCTTTTTCCAGGCTAAACAAGCTCTGCTCTCCCAACCTTTCCTTATAAGACAGATGCTCTACTTTCCTAATGACCTTTACAGTACTCTTCTCAACTCTTTGTAGTAGTTCCTTGTCTTTCTTGAACCTTAGGGCCCAGAACTCAACACAGTGGTCCAGATGTGGCCTCATAGGGTAGAATACTGTTTGCTACTCTACATTTTAGAGCCCTCAATGATGTTGGCTTACTGTCTAGAGAAGCTGGGATTCCTTTGTTCTGCACTTCAGCTGTTCACCTGCTGACATGTTATCCCTCACCAGTCATCTCTTGCTAAACCTTCGTATCAAACTTGTAGGAGTGGGATGGCTTGAAATTCCCTCCCCTGTTTATTCCAGTTTGAAGTCTCCATCACCAACTTGGAAAGCTTATGACCAGAAATGCCCCCCTCTCCCCACTCTCCTCTGACAGATGGACCCCATCAATCCTCTGTAGACCAGGTTTCTCAAAGCAGTCCCATGATCTAAGTTGCCAAACCCCTGGCTGTGGCACCAGTCCTGTAGTCATTCATTGATTGTTCAGATTCAATTGGCTCCTTCAAAACCCTTCCCTTTGATTAGGAGGAATGATGAAAAACTTCTATGTATTCCAGAAGCTTTACTGCCACTCCTAAGAATCTATAATCCTTCTTGGTGCTGCTTGGACTGATCATGTCTATATCACTGGCTCCCTGATATGAGCTCCTTCTAAGCATTACCCTTCTCTAGAGAACATCACACTTACTTATTCTAGTGTGTTTGGTTTCCTCTTTCTACAAACTTTTTCTGTTTCCACTAAAAAGGGCATAACTAAAACATCGAAAGGAGATAGTGGTAAAAAGCTAGATAACAAGTATAGTTTTGGTGCAACTGCAATCTGTGATTCCAAATGGAAACTACTGAAGTTAATACATTCTTGAAAATTGCCAATCTCTCTCTAATCATATAGGACTCTTCCATCCTCTTTCATCAAGGGAATGAAGATTTTCTTAAAGTCCTTAAAGCCAGGTTTTACTAGTTAGCTAGGAAAATGTTGTAATTAGTGAGGTTTGTCTCATGCATACACATATGTATATATATATATGTACTTAGATGACATAGGTGTGGTGTAACTGTAAGCACCACTACTTTCATTTAAGTGTCTGTATATGCAATACAAAGCAAAATATGCATAGATGCAATGTAGCCAAATTCCCACATCATGTGACATCAAGTAGGTCTAGGATTAATACAGACAGATGCACTCCTGAGAAGGTTAACACTCCATACATACTATTTTTACAAAAGGAGGTATCCAGTTCAAGGTTTTAATGCAGGCCTGTCTTTCACTACAAGGCAAAGCAAGGAGAGAAAATCCCTTATTCTGCTTATGCTATTGCACACTACAGTTGTTTGAATCACATTTTATAAACCATACCTGATTTATTTTAAGGTTCTAAGATACTGTGTGTGTTGCATTCACTTGACAGATGGATATTGATATTTGTTCTCATCTGCATGAACACTAGCTGAAGTATAGGCAAAACTGTTAATGATATTAAAGCTGTGCTGATTAAGGTCATGCTCAAGCTTCTGATGAAATACAATAGCATGTTTCACAAATTCCACTTCTGAATTTCTTATTGTGATGTTGATATACCATTGGTTGATACTATGTAGCTGAAATAAAATTTAATACGGTAGGCATACTAAGAGAGTATATCCAGATTATTTATTCCTCAAATAAGTTAGTTCTAAAGAATAGTCGAGACACTAATACACAAAGAAGAATATACAGGAAAGGTAAAATGTAGGTATGTATAAAAATTTAGAATTAATGGAAGTTTCATCTAGTTCCTGGTGCTAAGGAAGTTGTTATACTCAGAACTTCAAATGAAAGAGTGTCTTTCAAGGTAAATGTGAGAACAAGCTTCAGACACAGAGTTGTCTTCCCCACAGGGAAGGTTTGTAACAAAGAGGAACTTCAAAAATAGAAGGTCAGATTGTGCCTCAGACAGCCTAAATTGTTTTTCTAACAAAGGAGACGAGTTTAATGCTGTATTACACTCTGTTTAAATCTCAATAACTGTGTAAGTATGTTATACTGGATAATGTAGAAAGGAATTGACATCCTTTTCCATAACCAAGCAATATAGGATATCCGTGGGCAATTCAGGAAAAATTCTAGGTATCATTCTGCTGGAAAATCAGATACTTCCTTTTATTATCTTAATTTCCTTTTGCTAGAAGTTAGTTCAGTTGGTTAGAGCAGGGTGCCAATAACACCAAGGTTGTGAGTTCAAGCACTCTATGTACCATTCCCTTAAGAACTGGGCTTGATGATCCTTGTGGGTTCTTTTAAACTCAGAATATTCTGTGGTCTGTGATTTCTTCAGCGAAGTAGGTGCTATAATCACACAGTAAAAAAGTCTAGCATATTCTTAATGAATAGTTTAGGGTAAAGTGCTTTAGTTTAGTAGAGTGTAACTGAAATATGGGCACTCTTTCCCTAGTGGTAACTGCTGGAGACATGGTCATATATAGACAAGGACAAAGTAGTCCTTGATGAGTAGTAATTTTTTCCTATGCTGCAGCAAGAGTCATCAGACCTCAAATGTCAGTGCTGTCAAACAAGATATACAGTATAGAATGATTAAAGCTTGCTTTTTAGTTTTTTAAGAGGTCCAAGAACTCTGAGAATTACTGGTGTAGTACAAGATTTTATTATTTCGTTTAGCCATACCTTTTTGGCATTTGATAGTAATTGCTAAATCAGGCACTGAGAAACTGATGACATCCTTACTATAGGATTTGCACAAAAATTATCAGGCACACAATATCCCATTTTATGCATGTATTTTATTTGGAAATTTATACTACAGATCAAAATACACTATATATTAGAGAAAAAATCCCACATTAACTGCAAATTTCTTTTCCTTTGCATCCAGTACTCACACCAGAGTTTGATTAGACGTAGTGGGAACAGTCTTTTATAACACATGATGTATGACACATTGAAAAAATGGCTTAACTGCAAATACAATCTGAAAATACAGAATAAAAAAAAAGAATTTCTGATACAGAAAATATGCTTTCTTACTGAGAGATCAAAACACTTCAAAAAATCAAAAACTCTAGCAAAGCCTCTATCTACTCTCATATTCAAGTCAAACTATTCAGATAATTACATAACATTGCTGGGTTTAATTCCTGTAATTGTTGCCTCTCTTCTTATACAGCTGAAGTCTTTGCAAATATTAATGTACAAGACTGCACAATGTCAATCTGTGAAAGTGTAGGTTGCAAACTGAGATACTGAGAAGCAAATAAAATAAATATCTAGGGAAAAAAGAGAATAAACACAGTGTTAAAATAAATATATATTCCATAACAATACATTTGGCTTGTAGAAGAAAACAAACCTTTGGCTTGTAGAAGAAAACAAACCTGACACTTTCTTACTCCTGATGTTGGAACTTAGTCATATGGGTATTGTGTAGGATCACTGTACAGACCTCAAAACAAGATTTTAAAAAAAAAATTTGCATTTTTCCATAATAAATGTTGCCTCATGTGATTACAGTTTCTCCAGAATATACTGGGGAAAAAAAGAGAGTCTAAAGTAAAATTATCTATCTTCAGAGACTTGGGCGGGGGGGGGAATTGGAGGAAGATGTTGGGAGGTGGAAAGAGAGACAGAGAGGGAGATATTCCTTTGGTCTAGAAATGGTTTTCCTTCCATAGTTTCTGAGAGGAATGCAAAAATCACACTGGTTCTTCAGTTTGCCGTCCAGGAGTCAAATGAATGTATGGATATGTAACCTGGACTTCTACCATCTCAACAAACTATGAGTCTTTTTGCAAAGTTGAGGAGGGAAAGGTAGTGAGTTGCACAGCTGATAGTTTAATGAATTTCTACTAGTAGAGATTACCATCTTTATATTGTATAGATGTAAATAAACATCTTTTTAATTCGACAACTAAAGGTTCCTGTATTCATTTTCAGAAGGTATCCACAAATTCTGTGCTAGGTTTCTGTGCCTTGTCACCACTCTAGCCTCTGGTAAGTGTCTCTTACTACTGTGCTTTGTACCATATCCAAAGGATATGAGAGACATTTTAATCATGCACAAAATAATTTACATATAGAGCAGATAAGGTGGAAAAATTAGTCTAGGTAGATAGAGTCTAGTCTGAGGTAGATAGCTTCTAAAGTCTAATTCTGCATGACCACATTTTCAATGTCATTACCTGGTTAACTATTGACTAATACTGGAGCATTTCATACCAAAATAATTGGGCACAACATAAAATTCCCTTTCTACCAACAAAAATGTGAGATATAGGTTACATTAGTGACAACACAAAATTGTTCAGCATAAATGAACTTCAGAGACAGATAAAGATGTAATATTATATTTAGTATATATTGTATATGTGAAATATTCTAAGACAATTATATTTAACAGTCAAGTATTTTCTGAGTTTATTTAATAGAAACAGGAGTATGAAAAAAAAAATCAATTTTGTCCTTGGTTGCTCTGTATGCCTAAAGGGCAACAACTATAAATCTGAATAATTTTTTTAGTGTCAGGATATTTCCAAAGGTAAATCCCTTGGTTGTTATTATTGATTTCCAGCAGCCTCTTTTTTTAATTTAGATGTAAATCTTTTCAACTTTATCCTTTGTATGAATCAATAACAATTTAACTTGCACTATTATGCTAGCACAAATGTTTAATACATGGATTATGTCCTTTGATTTGCACTTTACTATAATAAAAATGAGTTTGGAATAGATGAAGTTCAAGTTGGAGAGTGCTATGACTCTGGCACAGTAGGTTGTATCTATTTATAAAATGAGAAATAATGATAAAGCAAAACCTATTCCTATAAATATTAATTTAAATTGGTATATATGCAGATATAAAGATATATAAATTATATAGCCAATTAGCTAACATAAACAGAAATACAGTTCTCTGTTCCTTTCTTATACCCATTCATTTAAAATTAAAAATTAATTTTACTCGGAATTCTGACAACTGTAAATGTTTCACTTAAAAGTCTCGCTAGCAAATGGAATGGTAAAGTCAAATTCATTTTATCATATATCTTTGATTATTGTCCAAAACTTAAAAAAGTTATCCAGAGTTTAATATCATTTTTGGGATTTCTTCTGGGTTCTAAAGACCTCCAAAAAGCTAAAACAAGTTATTAATACCTAAGCCTTGCTCTTGTTTTGGAAAATGCCCATTTATGGTTTGCAAAGACAAAACAAATAGTGCCATTTTAAAGAACAAGTCACAGAACTGTTAACAGATCTATATGCAAATATTTTCCCCAAAACCACCTTGTCTAAATAAAATATACAAATCTTTGAAAACCTATGCTTGTCCTCAATGATGAATCTCAAAAACACAGTAGTGTTGATTCAGTTCTGTGCTCCACAGCACAAGAGCAAATTTCTTATTGATAAACTGGAGCGTTCATTTATTTGTTTTGTCAGATCTCTTTTGTTTTTGTTTTTTTTCCCTTTCTAAATGAAGCAGGAGATGTTAATTTCAGGATTCTAATTTGGAATAGCCTCTATATCTCACAAAGCTTGCTGAATTTCACAAGTCTTGTGTGGTGAAAAAATGGGCTGCTTTAAAAGAACTCCTCTTGGAATATGGCAGTTTTCCTTAACATCTGGGATGTGTTTGCTGTACCAAATGTAATGTGAGCAAAATGTCATTTTTAAAGTACCTAACTAACATTTTTATTATCGTTTGAAAGAGAAAGCAGTACAGTCTACAGTTTTTCTGTAGACTTAATTTGAAATTCCTCTTGTTTTCAATATACTAATAAGACTGTCACCACATATAGTGCTGCAACTTCTTTTGTTTTGCTTGTGACTTGTTTTGTAAGAGGATAGAAATGACCAGAAAAACATCTGTGTACAATCTATGCCAAAGTACTCTTGACCAAAGTTTTCCAAATATTGTTATTGCTGCTATGAGAAGACTAAATAGAAATGGAAAAACTCAAGCAACTAAAACTCACTAAAAAAAACCAAAAACACCAAAACAAAACAAAACAAAAAAAACCAAAAAAAAACAAACCACCAACTAGAAAGAAGAAAAGAAAACAAGACACTAAGATGAGTGAAATTCTTTTTAAACTCTTTGAACAGTTTTTAAATTTAATATTTAAACCAATGTTACTGATGTGTTAGAATCGTAAGATACCACTGACATCAAGTACATGTTTCTGCATGTATTATGGCTCACATAAAATACTAACTTCATTAATTTACCTGCCCTGGAAAACAATAAAGCCAACATAATCACATGCATAACAAATTCTGTACCCCTTTTTTCTGGCTTGTACCAGGACAGCAGTAACTTGGTCAGCTTTGGAAGGCTTTGGTTTCTGGACAGAATAGTTAGCCAGAAAAAGAAGGAACAATATAGAAGTCACAGTCAAAGTCAGATTTCGCAGTCAAAACTGACATTGTGAAGGACAATATAAAGATTTTAAACATTTTATAATGTCATCCTGTAACAAAGAATAGCAAAGAATTATTCTATTTATCATCTCAGTATTCCTTATCTTCTCCACCTCAACTGCATCATAATCAGAAGAAGAAAAATCTATGAGGATTGAAAAATATATTTTTTGTGTGACCTCTGTTATTTTTTCCTAATCCTTAAATTTAAATTATATTTTGATAATCTTAAAATTTTCCAGAACATGCAGAATTCACTAATGGTTCAGTTCTGAAAGATTTTTAAAGTGTAATTGCAAACACAGAATCACATAGAATCACAGAATATGGTAATTTGGAAGGTATCTACAAGGATTGTTTAGTCCAACTCCTGGCCCTGCACAGGACATCCCAAGAGTCACACCCTGTGCCTGAGAGCATTTTCCAAATGCTTCTTGAGCTCTGTCAGGCTGGTGCTGTGACCACTGCCCTGGGGAGCCCCTTCCACTACCTAAGCACCCTCTGGGTGAAGAACTTCTTCCTGATATCCAACCTAAACCTCCCCCAACAGTTTAATTTCCTTGAGTCCTGTCTCTGGTCATGAGAATGAAGAGATCAGTAATTTATTTTAATAAAATATAGAATTCCCCATTTTTATCAATAGAAATGAAATTAAAATGTTAGGATCTTCAGAAAGAATATTATGAAATAAAATCTAATAATATTATGGGAAACAAAGTATAGATCCTAAAACCTTTGCAGGACTAAATGACAGAATATTTTACTCCTACTTGAATTAAGACAGTTTTTCATGGTCTATTACAGAGATAGAGGAAGAATATAACCTTTTGTTTAATTTTAGATGTGAAAGAAAACTCTGTACACTATCCATATGTGGTCTTAAATCTGAAGTACTGACTGACAGTAGAAACTCTGCTGGCATGTAATGTAACTACCTTATTTACCACACAGAATATGACCAAAGACACTGTTAAATTGGATCAGGTTACAGGAAAAACAACTGCAAAGGTAAAAAGATCAGTAAACCAGAAAAATGAAACAGAAAGAAGAAAAGCTTATAAAGTAGGGGCTAATTAAAAAAAAGAAAATCTTTAAGTAACTGCACTAAGCTTTACATTAGCTTTCTATTTTTCATTTATGAAAGGTAATAACTTCCAATTTGTGTGAAAATAAATATTTTTCTAAAGTAAAATTTCTATCATATGAACAGAAAACACAATAAGCCTGTGCCAGATTTTATAGGAAAAACACGTTCTTGTCACGGCATCCTATTCTGATGGTGTAAGAGGCAGTTAACAATATGCAAGTGTTTTATAGCTTCACAATAAAATCAGTGATATGAAAGGAACTCATAGTAAAAGTCAGTAGAGGTAAAAGAGCTGCTGACTTGCCATAGTGCCTCTGCTGGATGGGATGGAATGCCTGCTACCTTAAATATTTCATTCAATTTACTGAAATCATCTATGTCTAGAATAACAACATGCAAGAAGGTAAAAACTTATTCTATTACCTGTTCTTGAACTTGTAAATGCATGCAGAGTACAAGATATCTGAAAAGACAGCAAGTATGAGAGCTGTCTAGGGCACATTTTAGACATTTAATAATTTCTTATGTATTTCAAAAAATTATACTGATTTGGAAAAAAAATAGAAGCAAACCCAGTTTCAAACTTCCTGTAGGAGCAAAAGGATGGAATCATATGATAGGACAATATGACAGAACAATATGATATGATAGGACAATATGATAGGATCATAAGATCACAAATATTCAGCAGAAGAATATTACCCACACACATCTTTCCAAATGTGAAATGTTCAAGTATTCCTAAAGAGATCAAAATCAAAATAAGTGCAGAATATGTGACCAATTTATACAATATTATTTTTATCAGTAGAAGCAATTAAAACAAAAATACTGATGTCAAGGTCCATTAAAGGACTGAAGACAAATATTGAAAATTGCAATCTAGAAATTTCTACCCAAACTGCCACTGAAGCTTTAATGGTGCTTAGGCCACATCATTGTCCCACTTTTAGACTGTCCACTGTCTTTGAAACTGGACTGGCATTTCTGCACCTGCCCACTTACCTTGGTTTAGGCAATTTAGTATCTAGTCTGTCTGTCAGAGTTTGGCTTCCTCATCAAGTCAAAGCTGAGGATCTATTATTTTTTGTTCTTGGTGTTCAAGAGAAAGTAGTGCTGCTGTTGCATTCTCTCAGTTTCATTTTCTTCTAACACAAATCAAAGAAAATTTTAAAAAACAGGAAATTTAAAAATTGAGTTGATAAAATATGCTGAAGACCTAATATCCTTACAGTTTGGAAAATACATATGTAGATCCCATTATTCAGAAGTAGGTCTTGGCCAATGGACAGGAACTGAAATCTGAACATTTACATTATTTGAGGAAAAATATAGATTGTCCTTACAACTGTAAATGCCTCTTGTTCACAGATTTTCAAAACTATTTTTCTATATGAATGTATTAAGTCAAATCACAGTAGAATTCTAATATTTTTTTCTAATTCCACAAGACCTCCCTATAGTTAGACATAATGTAAAATTTTTTTACTACAGAAAGTGGTTAAGCCTTTGTTGGGTGAATTTTGCTTTCTAGAAGTCTGCAGTAATAAATAAATAAATAAATAAATATATATATATATATTTAATCACAGTAAGAATAAGGGGCTTCAACACAAAAATTAAGCATCTGGTGAACCCCAGCACTATTCACTGTTCCATGACATATCTAATAATTAAAACATCAAATGCTACAGAATTATTCTTTTTGTACTTGTTATTATCAAAAGGGATATCACTTTTTTTATTTGTGTTTAAATTACATTAATTCAGTGTAGACTCTGCTAAAAATAATTATTTAAAACTTTCTCCTGCAAGCAACATTTTTAATGTGAAAAAAAATTAAGAACCAGTCTTCCAGTAGCACAACACTGTCAGAAGAAAGGCTACAGGATTTGGAAAAAGGAGAAAGGCTTGGAGAGCTAGAGAAAATATAAATATTCCTATAGTGTGGTGTACGTATAGAAGTGAAAAACAAGCAAGTCGGCCAAATTTTAGAAATAATACAATTGGAATAAAAGGGTTAAACATTCTCATATAACTGGGCACAAAGCCAGGGGAATGTTGTGATACAAAAGAATTATAAATTAGGTGATCTAAACCTATTCTAGCACAGAACAGGGTACATTTTGAACACTAAGTACTTAGAAACTACTGCTGACTAAGATGTCTTCTAAGTGTGTCAAGAAAAAATACAACTGGTAAATTATATTTTCAGTTTATGTCAGATGTCCTTGGTAAAGTCACATGAATCCTCTCAAGTGAGTGGCTTACTTCCCACACACATACAGAGAGAGAGAGAAAGAAAAGAGCAAAACAAAATCTCTTCATTCAAGGCAAAAAGCTGTCTCCAAAGGATAGTTACAAGAATGCAGACATGCATAAGAAAGAACCATAAATTAGCAGGTGGAAAGAATGGCACATAAAAGGGCTATTAAATGATTTTGTGATAGCTAACTTCTCAATAGAGTGGAGTGAAACCAAAAGCCCTGTGAAAGCATGCGAGGACAAGATGTATATTTGAGAGAGTTTTAGGTTGGGGGTGAGAGGTGAAGGGGGCATTAATTAGAGACTGTTGCCAGGCAAAGTATATGAGGTAAATTCCCCTCTGATGTGGTGTTTCAATGTACAGACAAAAAGTCCACTCACCTCAAAGACATTGCTATAGTCCCTTCATTACTGTGTAAACATGGATTAGTCATGCCCCTGAAGCTGTTATATATCCTGCAGGTTTTAACAGGAGGAAAAGAAGTCATTACAGAAGCAAGGAGAAAGAAGGTGAAAAAAGATGGAAATACATTAAGATGCCAGAATGTAAATAGTTTCCTCTCTCCTGAGTCTCTTACACATATATCTAAAGTAAATGTAGTTGCTCAGTGAAGCCAGTGATCTTATCTCTTGTTTTCAGCAGTCCAATGCAGCCCCAGAGGCGCACAAAATATTAGTGCTCATTGCTGTTATCTTTTCTTACCTAAAGAAAATGCAGAATTGATGAATAAGAAGAAAAACGTTGTGCCTGTCTGATAAGACAGCATCCCTTCCAGCAGTCTGTGTCTGTAAAGTGCAAATGAACACATTGGAAAAGAAAGAGTTGAAAGTCTTAGTTTTGGGGTAAATTCTTTGAAATTCTGAATATAAAGAATTTAAGGTAGATCACTAAAAGCCTAAAGCTACAATCCTTTGGAAAATCGTATCTAGGACATCCAAAAGATGAAGTGTCCTAAATCAGCAGTACATTCTGAAAATTTTTAGTGCATTCATTCAATATTCACAAAAAGCAAAGGCAAAGACAAAGACAACTGGGCCAGCTATAGGTTTGAAACCATAATTTTGTTTACTGAGAAGAGCTACATGATCTACCCCTCCAAACTGAACCTCTGCCTTTAGACATAAAGGATTAGAGAGCAGTAGCAAGAATGATTTGCAAAGATATAGCTGCATGTGTTGACATGCTGTGACTCATTATAGTCAGTTGCATTACTCTTATTTTTATTTCCTGTAAATATAAGCTTTCATAGAGTTCAAGAGAAAATACAATCTGAAGACATTTTTTAAAGCATGTGTGGGAAAAGAGGAACCTTGCTGAAGAAAAAGAGACATCTTTCTTTTTCTGTTTTTCACTTCATCTGTATTCACATTTATTTCTCAATGAGCACTTTGCTGAAATCCCTAAATTGGTGAGACATGAAGAAATGTCTTGCAAACCATCTAATTTTAGGTAACCAGGTAAATATATTGTCTTCTTAGCTATATATAAAGTAGTCATCATTTACAATAATGGTCTAAATTTATATGAATGTTGAATTGTATAGATACTCTCAAAACTCACAAAAGGTCCAATAACAACTTGATTTTCTGAAGCATTGAAGGGAGCAGAAACACTTGTTTAAATTCTCCATGCTATTTACTTTAGATGAAGGTGGCACAGTAGGTGACTTTGCTGTCATTGTAGTTTGTGATGAGTTAGTGAAATGAATTCAGTGACCCATAAGGTCATGCTGAACTCTCAAAGCACAACCAAAATGATTATTATACTGCACATTCTATACTGGTATGTTAGAATAAAAAAACCACTACGACTTTGTAACCTGCATATTTACCTGCAGAAAACTGATATAATAAATTATCCCTAGCTGTAGTTTAAGCCTTTTGCTTGGCACTGCAACTTAGTTATTCTTATTTACTTTATTTATACATTATGTATGTATGTATGTATGTATGTATTTATTTATTTATTTATTTATAGGCATTTTGCAGCTTTAAGCACCTGAGTAATTCATTGTTCAACACTGACTCATTACTTTGCTGTCAGTGCAATGCTCAACATGCTTAGGACATTAAAATTGTTCCTGAAGTGCCTTTAACTGTTGGTTCAAGAACAGAAGTAAACAATTAGGTTAGATCATCCTATACACATGAAATTTGTCATGATTTATTATTATGAACACAGGAAATGATCCAGTACCTGAGTCTTTGCAGAAAATTTAAAAATAAAATCTAGAAAATTCCAACTGATACACAGTTCTTCATCTTCAACTTGATCAGCTTTAACCACATTGGATCTGGAATATTATGTTATATCAAAATACACTTTTTTCTTTGGCTGGATACTATTGAAATAACTACTTGACAAGATAATCCTACAACAATAATAAAAACATCAATAACAATGATCTTTTTGCTTCAAGTCTTTGTTCCAGAATATGTTAGCAGAATGGACACAAAGTTTTTCAAAAGCCAGTTAGGCATTTCATCTTACTATATGTATTTCTGCAAATACATCGCTTTTAGCATCAAGTCAAATAAAGCAAAAATATAGAACCATACATTTATTTCCCTTTGATCTTTAGGAGTCAGCATTTTTAGTTACTCTTCAGAATTTCTCTTGACTTTTTATCTTGTCCACAAAGGATGGCACAAATATTTTCTACTTCACTTCTGAATTACAGGAATTGAGATATAATTTACAAGGAACAGTGTTACAGAGACTCATAATTCTGCACTTACCTTCTAGCTATTCCAATTATAATTTCTTACAGTGCCAAATTTATGTTCCTTTAATTTAATTGTTGTTTTTGCTGTACTCTGCTTACAGTGACACATGTTCAAGTAGTGACTGTGCTTTAAACTGCCTTCATACATGAATGTCTCATTACTAGCCAGGACTCAAGCTGCAGCTTGGCATCTTTTAGGACAGACCAGTCAGCTGTCCAGAGCCCTCAAGTCTTATCAAAGCTGTAGAAAATCCAAATATTGGGATGACCAAGCAGCAGATTCTTCTGTTTGAGAGTAAAAACCAAGTACTTGATATACTTTCTGGAAATAGAAAGAAACTGTGGGTAACCTGCTTTATTGTCTTCTCAGAAAATCTGGTGCTGGCCACCAAGGTAGAAAGAATGGTAGATGAGGTGGAATGTAAAGTCTGACCTATGTCTGCTCACAAAGTGACATGCCCTGAACCATCAACAGGAAAAAGGCCAGACCACACAACTGGATGCCATATTCAGTGAAGAATGTTTACGTGTTTACATTATTTTTTACTTCCTCTGCATTCAATATTTTCTAGCAGTATGTTTTTACCTGTGTATAACATTATGCTGATCCTTTATTTCTATTTTTTATACAGCTATATTTAATCACAAATGAGTTGGCTAAATCTAGGACTGTGAATGTAGAAAGTAACAATTTTAATGAAGAAGCAGAGATAACTAAATTCTTTGTTCCCCCCAAAAGCACATGACATGTGAAAGTTATCAGATTATATCAGACCCAAGGGATACTATATGTCAATAGAACAGTGATATCATAGAAAGCTGGTTGAACCTCTGGGAACCTTCAGTATAAAGGGTTCTCCTCTCTAATAATGGGTGCTGATATCAGTAGCAGGATGGCTGCTACAAATCTGAAAGAAACTCTTGCAGTGTACACAGATTAAAGTTGCAGAGAAAAATCAGGTTTCAAATCAAGTCCTTAGAGATCTTTCACTGAAACCTCATAGCCAGAAATTCAACGTCTTACTGGTCAAGAATTAGAACCTCTGTCCTGACACACACATTTTTGGTGTTATCCAGAATGTTTGTACTAAAAAAAAAAGAGTTACTTTTCCTTCATGTTGCTATAGCAAAGTCTTACTTTTTTTCCTTCCTGTTCCTTTTTAAAGATCTGAAAATAAACACTCCAAGCAATTGGCTTCCAGATAGAATAACTTACTCTGCAAATATAGAGTATCACATCAATGCTTGCTTGCAGCTCCTGGAGAGGATTCACACATTTAAAGAAAAATATACCAAAACATGTTGCTGCAGCAACTTTTTTCATGGTTAAAATGCAGTTCTAGAATAACATCACAATTTGCAACCCATGTGATGTTGATAGGGTCAAATAAGGAGCCAAAGGATTCAAGTGGAATACAAACCTAAGTTCTACTACACGAAAATCACCTAGGATTCTATTAAACACTGATTTGTTTAGGCTGTTCTGAAGACCGCTGATAAAAAAAATTGAGGTATTTTGGTGATCTAGACAGAATTATATTACCAGAAGTGATTTATTCAGCTAGAGACAGATTTATAAGGGTATATCAGTCAGCTGGATTTTTTAAAAAAGTAAAGTAGAACACAAACAAAGTACTTAAAATACCTGAAAGCTTATAAAAATGGAAATATGTACCTGAGCTGAAGAAAGCAAATTAAAGAAATTAAGTGGAATACATATATTGCATGTACTTAGGAAACTTAGGAAAATTACTGTTCCAAAGGCAACTTTAAGGACTCACACTTGGCACTGGATAAACTTACATTTCTCACTAATTCTCCTGCAATAAGATCCTTAAGGATCATGGTGCCTAAATTCCATTTTAAAACTTTTTCAGTCACCCAGAGCACTCTTCTGGAAATCATAATTAACTGTCATGGATTTTGGTGATTAATGGTTACACAAAGCATTTAGGTCTCATTATTCTTTTTAATCTCTTTTCATGTTCTCTTTAAGGTTTGCTTTCCCTTTTTGTTGTTATTGTTTGGTTTATTGTTTTGTTGGGGGTTTTTATTTGATTTTTATTTTTGTATTCCTATATTTTATTTTTCCTCCGCATGTTATTGGTTTTTTTTTGGTTTTTTGGGTTTTTTTGTGTTCCTATTTACAAGAGGCAACAGGAAGATACTGATGCACAGAAACTTCCACCTGAATCTGTGGAACAGTTTTACCGTGCAGGTGACTGAGCACTGGACCAGATTGCCAAGAGAGGGTGGGGGCCTCCCTCCCTGGAGGCTTTCAAGAGCAGTCTGGATGCAATTCTGCCCAATGTGCTCTTGGACCACCTGGCTTGGACAGGGGAGCTGGACCAGATGAGCCACAATGGCCTCTTCAAACTTTAACCATTTTGTGATTCTGTACCTATAATCCTGAAAATCCTTCCTTATTCATGTTCTCTTGTCTGCTAATGACCTAAAATCCACATATGCCACTGTGTTTAAGTGTCTGATGCTACAATGGCATTACTATATATGTACCTCTCCCTATAGTTCTAAACTCTTGCTTGTATACTCTATCTGGAATTCCTAGACAAGTCAGGAAGCACAGGAGGACAAGGAGGGAGAATTAACTTGATTTCTGTATCAGACTCCACAGATCTTATGGATGTCACTGAACAGGCGTGACTCAAATTTGCTATCTCTTGTTTTTATTGGCCTTGCACCTTTTTGTTCCTACTCACATTCTCAATCTCTGCCTTGTGCCAAGATATATCAGGCTGATGTACTCTTGATCTCTCTTCACAACAACAATACATAGTGGGCTATAAAACAGTTGCTCTCATTAAAAGAGTAACATTTTGGAATTTATGTCTGAAGCAGAAAACTGGGAGCAGATTAAAGAATAGCTGACAAGAATTGTCTGCACTTTCACAAAGAGAAGCACAAATCCTGAACCTCAGCAGGAGCAACTCCAGGCACCATATATGTGAGCAGTTGACCAGCCAGAAACCAGGAAAATATCTGGAGATTTCACAAGACTTCTTATGAAATATTTAGGGTGGTGACCAACAGCAGGGAAAGGGATAGATTTAGGTGATTTGAGAGGAAAGAGCATTAAGGAAATTAAAGTGAACATTGTGTAAATAGTTGTCTAATTGGTACAACAGTCTGGCATGGAATTTACCTTATCTTCATGCTAAATTCTTTAACTCTTACTTGGGCAAGGAAAGAGTTACTCTTTCTACTGTGTGTCTGTACAGGGGTCTGGGTGCCAGCAAGGGCAGTCAGACCAGGGGTCAGGGATTCATGTGCCTGGGTGGTGGTGAATGGTGAGACCCAAGTGAAGCTCAGTGCCAGCCTCAGGACTGGGACCAAGGCTCAGAGGCCTGGCTGCCTGCAACTGGACCATATGAGAATCTTGTATGTGAGCACTAGTGAAGATCAAGCCAGATTTCCTCATGTGGTGCATTAAGTGGCTGAGGAGCCAAGGAGGATGAGAGTATGTGCCTCTAAGGGTGAGACTGTGGGGGGATTGCCTCCTGGAGATCAGTGGAGTCCCAGCCTGTTTGGGGATTGAATATGTCAGTGTGACCATGAGTCTGAGAGTCTGTAACATCAACTGAAGTCAGGTTATGGCTTTGAGTCTCATTCGCCTCCATTTGACAGCAAATGGAGAGTCAGGGATCCTGGGCCGCTGTTGAGCAGATCAAGTGTCTGAGCCTGGCTGCTGGAATGATCAATGTTGTACATGTGTGTATTTATAACCTTGCTTAGCCAGATGGGGAGGCAGTTTGGGACCATCATTTCTGCTTCTGTGCATGTGAGTGCTTTGTGTGTCTTGTTTGTCTCTGTCAATCTGTATGGATGATCATGGATATTTGCGTGTGTGTGTGTGTGTGTGTGTGTGTGTACGTGTGTTCTATGTGTGAATGTGCCTACTGGGAATACATGCTCGATTTCACTGCTGATAGGACCTGGGACATGGAGCTGCATCATTTTCACTGCACTCAGCCTATCAGGGCTGACACAGTTTATTTTCCCCTAGCAGGTACTAGCCTAGAGAATACATAAGAAAATCCATGGTTGATTCATTTATGGGAACAATGTTTTAGATTCCAGATAGTGTGAATAAAAGGACTAAATTATACACTGCAGATTTTGTTTATTTGCCTTCACATAAATATTTGAAACTGAGTGCCCCATCCAGCAGCTTTTCTGCTCACCGTTAATATACGGAATATAGAACTCCAGGTGCAAGGCAGAACATTGATACTTGTTTCTTTGAACCATACATAGATTTTTGGATCACAATTAGGGAGAGAGGGAACAGGCTGAAAATCAGGAGCATTTCACTGAAATTCACTGAAACATCCTGGAAGATGGTGGACAGCCAGGAGACAAAAGCTGAGTGAAGTGTTTGATCATAAAACCTATTTGGTGCCAGACAATTATTTTGACAATATTTTAGCCATGAATAAACAAAGCATTAAGACACAGCACCAGACAGTGTAAGGGGAGGATTCAAGTTTAACTTTTGTTTTCTTCTCAGGTAACACACCACCTAATGTCATCCATAGAAGCTCAATGAACGATGACTAGAAAACTGCTCTCCTGACAACACTGTGCTACCTTCTGACTCTTTCACCCTGCACAGCCTTGGAAACCTTGTGTTTTCCTTTTACTTTGAGTCTTCTTCCAGGAAACCCTTACTGACCATGGGCTGTCACTACCTCGTATTTTAGGTCCTTGAACCAAATCACTAGAGCAAAAAGCTCACACACTTTGCCAAAAACATTCACAGTGCATGCACTACCTGTGGGAGGAGAATGAAAAACTGTGAATTTCAAGGTAGCAAGTGTTTTAAGCGCAGGCAAGAGGAGCACTAACCTTCTTAGCTGAAATTTGTCTACCAGACTGACCTTTTTTGGCAGTTTTGTGCTCACAGCTGTGTCAGGCTGTCTCGAAATGCCTTAGAGTATCCTGTCTTGTTTTTGTAAAAGGGGTCTGGAAACAAGTTTGAATGATACAGAGCTTGCTACTGTCATCATGAGCTGTTCCTGTTCATCAAAATAACACAGAAAATGTTGGAGGCAAATATTTTTTCAATATTCTTAGCAGAAAGAACAAACTGAAGAGTCCTAATACAAACAGTAACACATGTTCTCTCTTCCCAGACAAGGACTTTGGTATACTGCTAACCTAAATGGGTTGAAGACAGATTGTTAACCACAGAGAATGACAGACACTTAATTCAATGTCTTGGTTTGATGGCAGAACGTGACCCTTATATTTCAAAGTGACTGGAAAAATCACAGATTCAGAATATAGGCTCTATCAAAAGATATCATAGAAACATAAGCTTTCACAATTGTAGACATGACCTTGAAAAAAATTAAACCACTTTCCACTGCACAAAAAACTTCATCAACAATAGCAATAGTAATTAATTTCTGTGGTAAGTGGATAGTGATGCAAAAGTTGGTATAAACTTCATGAAAGTTCCTCTGTAATCCAGAGATGTGAGAGCCAAAAATTAAAAGGTTAAGATAGGGCTAAAGAAAAGTTAATGCAGTAAGACATATTACAATTTAATATACATGTTATTATGTAGACATTTTAGAGGTAATACTTTTTCTAAAGGCCTCTAAAATCCAAAACATTTTTATTCCAAGGTACTAGATATATTCAAAGACTGTAAGTAGGAAGACAAAAAGCACCAGTATCTTGTCTTCAACAAGCTGAATTTTTTGTTTGAGGAAACTTGTTTCATTTTCATAGAATTATCTTCCAAAGAGGACAATAAACATTTGTTACAGCAGTAAAGGACAGAAATGGTCCCTTTAATTGATGCACAGCAGTTCAAATGAAAGAGTTTAACTTCTTGAATGATTTTATTTAGCAATTTTTCAAGTGCAATTTTCAATAACAAAAGTCTAATCTTTTATGAAAATACTGCTTCATTCAACCTACCAATCAGATGAAAGCTTGCACTTCAACTGTGAAAGAAATCCACATATTTTGCTGAAAGTTTGAGACCAACAAAACATTACAGCTTAAAAAGGGTTAATAATGAAAATAAGGGCAGGTGATAACACTAATTCAAGTCCTTTGAGTTCAGAAAAGTAATAAATACATTACAAAATCATTAATTTTTCAATGCCCAATATTCAATCCAGATGTTGTAAGAAAGACTATGATTTGATTGAAGATATTGAGAAACATCCATAGCCCCAGCAAATATAAATGAAATATGTGTCCATGACATGTTTTTGTCTATAGTTCCAACTTCAGCTACAACCAACTGATTATTTAACTTCATCTGCTTCAGGCTTTAGTATTACAGAAAGAGCACTGAATTCCATTCAGAAAAATCTCTGTTTATTCATCCAAACTAAATGTTAGCTGTTTTTTTTAAAGTGGTGAAGTTGATAGAAATTGGTTTGAAGGCACTGGCAGCACATGTTGTAAGAGAGATATTTCAATGCTGTCTGCCATATTGAATCATGACTGATCCAAAGTGAGATAATCCTGACTCATATGGTATGCAATTTTATTCCTACAAAGTATTGCACTACTCTAGTCAGTAGTGATGTTTTAGAAGGACTCACTTTTGAGCAAAAAGAAGTGAAAATTCTTGTTTGGAACTTTACTGGGAGTTGTATCACATTTTTTTGTGTTTAAGAATCATAAGTCTTGCTATACATTGTGAGCGTTTGGTTTGGATTTGTAATGTGATTACATTTTGAAGTGAAATAAACAATTTTTCATCCCAGAATTTAGGGGTTTATTTTATTAGTTCAGCTGCTGCTCTGGGATGGGGGAAGTGGAAATGATGGAATAGTGCAGGAAAAAAAGTCATTGAAAGTTCTTTTGTGATTACAGTCATCTCTCTTTGAAATTTACATTTTGTGTCCTCAAAATACACTGGTCCCTGGTGGAACCTGTGTACTTTAATTAGCAATTTATTCTCATCAATCCAACCTAAATCTGCACTGACCTGAATTAAAAAGGCACATCTCACACAATACCTCTGGGAGAATAGATGACAAATACAATTTCAAACTCTATTTTCCTGAACATTTACAATAACTGCATTAAAAAATCTACTGAAAAAAACCAAAAACAAACAAAAAAAAAACCAAAACCAAAACCAAAAACAAAACAAAAAAAAAACCTGAAAAGCAACATAAGAACACTCTAGAGAAAGCAAGATTTTTTACTTATTTATATATTATTGGGTCTCTGAAAACCAGACAGAATAACCTGGAAAAAATCATTATACTGTACAAGCTTAGGGCAGGTAGTAATAAGAGATAGGGCAGTGTTATGTGCAGGTGAAAAAAAGTGAAAAAAAAATATAAAAAAGATAAGATGGAAGCAATTCCAATGCTATGAGAGTTCTTTGACTATTCTTTCCTTCTTTCCTTTCTGTCTTCCAAATCATGATCTTTCACATTCTGGTGTCAAAAATACATGACAGCAAAACCAGACCTATCCAATAAGCAATCCATACTTACAGGGAATTCTCTTACCAAGGCCACAGCCTTATAGAAGCTGCAAAGCAAGGTGCTGACTTTCCCACAGGCTATAAAGGTGGTGCTGTTCACCTGAGCTGTGGGAAAAATCACCAGTTACAGTCTGGGCAGGGCAATGAAGATTATTGGAACTGTGGAGCAGCTTCTGAGAAAGAAGGGACAGAAACTCTGGCTCTCTTCAGTTTTGGAAATACAAAATTTTAAATAAATACTAAAATAAATAAAATAGTGCTTATGAGCGAGGTGTGTGGAATCACAAAAAGTCATGGATAAAATTAATAGGAATGATTATCCCTTATTTCCCATAGGGTAAAAACGATGAAATGCCAAACTTAATTCATTACCATTGAAACATAGTGTTATAGTGTTCAAAGGGGTGGGGACAGTATTAGTTTTACAAGAAAAAGGTTAAAAATCATGATGATTTTTTTTCTAGTTAAATATTTTAATTGCTTTTCATTTTGTGTTAAGAAGATTTCAAAATTTTCTGTCATCTTTTAGATATTAGATTAAATAGAACATTGCATATATAAAGCATTTTTTTCTGTAACTGTGATACTTTTCTCTGTGTGGATATTGACTCTGCTGTGAAGTCTTAGACAATCATATGGAGTGGACACACAAACAGAAAAATACTTATGTAATTCTGTCAATTCACCTACATCATGGAGCACACCGAAGGTGTAGCACTTAGATTGAAATTCACAGTGTATAATCCACTACGAGATGAGAGTGTTTGGTGTCAGTTTTTATCTGTTTATGTAGGTGAATGCCTGTTGACACAACAGAATTATTAACAGTGTGTGACTGTTTATATCTAAGGCTGTGTTTTGGAATCATCCCTACTCAAGAGGTGAATAAAGCAGAAGAGGAATATATTATGAATCTTTGGTAAGCAGTCAATGCAGCTACTTATTTTATAATGAGAAAGAAAAATGCCAGATAAGCTGTATTTAAAGTTTTTAACTTAGGGAGGTCAATATCTGATTCTGTACTTTCAGAGAGTGATGATCTGATAAAATTTCAGCAGTCTTGGCATAAATTATATTATACACAAATCACATAAATTACTATTAATATATTTGCTGAGTTACTTGCAATTTGTCAAAAGATATTTCCACTTATACTTTAAATACTGTGCGAAAGAGATATGATGAAAATAGTCAATTAGTCTCTGTGTGAGTGAGTAAATTTCAATTACTTTTCCTTTCTACTGCTTCATAATCCGAGATGTTTCTGTTAAAAGAATGTTTCCTTTTCAACCTCTCCTTGTTACCTTTTTATGAATTTTTTTCATTCTTCGTAGAATAAAGTGAACTCTTATGCATTATTTTTATGAATTTTATTATGTTAAAACAGGATTTATCTGAAAATACAGGATTTATCTGAAAGTCCTTTAATTGAATAATAAATTATGCCATAATTTTGCAATCAGGAAGGAAAATCTACACCTATAATTGAGTTATGATACGCACATGAGAAACAGAGGAGGAGCTATTAAAGGTAGTAGATACACAGAGGGGAAGAAGGATACAGGCAAGAAAGGGAATATAAATGTAGAAAATAAGAAATTATACTAGAAATACTCATACATATTTTGTAGAAGGGAATAAGATATGCTCTCCAGTAATTCCAGAGATGCATTTGAGATGTTACAGAACAGAATTAATCAACCTGGCTTCCATGAATACAGAAGACCTGTGCAGTAGGTCTTAGGAAAAGGTTTAATACTGCTCTTATACTGGTTTATATAAAAATGGAAGAATATTAATGCTATCTGGCTACATGTTCTTACTACTGGACTAGGTCTGACAGTCTGAACAAAAGTGGCTAGAAATCAAATTCTGTTAAACCAGTGCCATTGGCCTCACCAGCCTCGGTATCTCAGGGCAACTGGGTTTCAGCAAGTATGCCAGAGGACACAAAATACACTTTTAGAGCATTGGAAACAAAAGTCTCTAGATTCCAGTTTTTTTCATTACCTTTTGAAGAAGGGCTATGAACAAGCTAGCACGTGTGTTTCTAAGATTAGGTACAAAACACTGCACTTTTTCCCTAAATGTATGTATGTCATAGCTGATGCACATGAATGTTCTATCTCCATAACTGCGTACGTGACCTCTGAATTAAGTGACTAACATCATGCTATGTTGAAAACTATTTTTTCCTTTTCAGTTCTGTATGATGGAAGTAGAAAGGTGAGATGAACATGATTTCATTCTGAAAAGCACTAATGTCTAGAGTAGAATCATAAAATAGATGAATTATGCTATCTTCGTGTTCCTTTTCCTTGTCCAATATAAATGAGAATATTGGCTGCATTAAATGAAAGATTTTGCTCTCTCTTTTGTCTAATGTTGACCATCAAGTATTATGCATAAAATCTAATTAGTTTGTTGATTTCATTCACTATCTTTGGAAAAAAATGTTTCATTACTATGCTAATAGAAATAGCTCTTGTTTCCAAACTGCCCTAATAGACTGTAATATGAAGACACTAAAAGTCAAATTCCTTCCTAATTTATAGCCTGTGCCATAAAGTGTTGGCTAAAGGCTAAAAAACCTGCATTTTCCAATCTCTGAAGTTTTACTGCAGAATCTGGCTATTGGTGGCTTTATAGTGGTTTAGAACTCAGTTCCCTACACTAGCACAAAACAGTAAAAACTCATTTTTATACATTAGATTCTGGAAAATAAATTATGCTTTAAAATAATATTTTACAGGTGATTGGTGAATAAAGAATGTTTTTTTTAAATCTTAACCATTTCTAAGAATTAGTGCAGAAAAGTCAGTACAATTTGCATAAAATTGTGCCGTTGTTTCATTTAGACAATATCTTACACCAAAAAGTGATTAAATGGACAAACACAACACCTGGAAATTATTTGGTGTGATTCCAGGAAAGCAAAATACCATTTTGTCTTTCATATACCGAGTGAGAAAAAAGTGCAGTGACAAAGAACCATGAGCCTGTGTGTGCAGATTTCATAGTCATGCACATTGCAATGCACGCTATTTGATTTTGCCATCTCACTGGTGTGAGCCCTTCAGTAATAATCTTTCCAATTAGTAAAACTTGATTTTCTTCAGCTATCATCAGCCAGCTTAGTTGTCATCCATAATATTTCTGTTAATGTATGCTGCTTTAATACCTTAGGACTAGATTTTTAGTGGTTGAAAAGTTGTTTGAAATTTAGCCCAAACAACCAGTAAATAGATCTGCATTACTGAGTGAAATAAAAAACTTACTAACCAAATTTCAATTATCTTTCTGATATGGCTAAATTAATTTTTTTGTTTGTTTTGTACTTTTAGGAATGTTTGAAGTATGATTATCTAGTGCTGTTCAAGAAACAAGCAATACAAACTTAGCACACTTAACTGCATTCATCCCAGTCCTGTGATCAACTCATTGTTATGTTTAAGCTGAGCTATTTCATTTCCTGAGGCCTTCTCCCCAGGGATCTTCCTTCTCAAGTCATTTTCTCAGAGCTATTGCATGCATTTTGAAAAGAAATCTGCTGGGATAAGAGCTGAGAAGATGAAATACAAGGCAGGGGATCAGAAAGTGTGAGTATGCAGAAGAAAATAAAAGACAGGAGCAAAAGGGGAGAAATAAAACTGTTGGATGAAAGAAAACAAGAAAGCACATGGCAACAGTCTAAAAGATAAATTTTTTTGCCAGCTAAAAATCCTGAGGCTGATTACTGGATACAAATATAAGATGTATTGCTCTTGAAATGGAAAAGATCATTTATTAAAATCTGAATATTCCAACGCATTATTTATTTTATTCTTCATTACTTAAATTTCCGTATCATGTTCAAGTGGAACTTTCACCTGTAACTTTCATCTGAGTATAATTTTATTTCTTGTGAAATACCAGATATCATTTTTTTCAGTTATAGAAAGGAAATGCACTAAAACCAGATGGTCATCGAAACACTTAAACATCTTAGTTTTGACAGCCTTGATGGCAATGAATTATATTCTTATCTTTCAAAACCAATATATCATAAATGCCAAACTTACTGGAAACTGCAAGGGAAGTATCAAATTATTTCTTTTTTCAGAATGCAAGCCTAAAGATTTCAGCCAGCATTCTCTGTTCTGTACTCATAGTAACACACTGATCTAATCTAAAAACCTCTTGTTTGTATTTTGGATCATCAATTAGAAAAAAGTTCCTTACCACTTGTTAAGGAATGAGTAGCGCTGGAATGATCTTATGCCAAGTTCTGATAAAAAGGAACCCGACAGTGTTATGGTGCTAGTATGCCTGAGTTCTAACAAGCAGCTACCATATTACACTCATGTAACACTTGCTGGCCCCTGGAAGGGATTTTAGCTGCTAAGAATGAAAAGTTGGTTTAGGAGGTGTGACCATTCCACCAAAGGCACAGCGAGAACAGAGGGATCTATACACCCTATGCCCTGTCTTCTGAAAAGGAACATTATTTGCAGTGCAGTAACTCGAAATTATTTTTAAGATTGTCCTTGGGTTTGCACCAGAGGAAATACAATTTTTGTTCCAAACTAATAATTTTTTATTAATATTGTGTGTGTTGAATAATCACATTTCAACCATCTTTGGGGAAATTATTGGAACAGTCTCAGATGGAAATTGTTAGGATTATAAAGAATTACAAAATAGCAAAGAATATTGTGCTAATCTAAAGGTGGATTCTGCAGCACAGCCTTGAGTAATTGAATAAAACTGTCCTTATTTCAGAAAATCCTTGTTTGACAAATAAATCATCAGTAGTCCACAAAGGGTGCAGAAGATTTCCTACCTGGACTCCAGCTGCCACTGCTGAAGTACAAGGAACTCCAACAAGTTCTGTTTCTCAGCTGCCAGTCCCCTGCTTCTACCTGTGGTGTCCTAGAGAACATTAAATGGTACCTTCAGGCAGTTATATCATGCCACACTACTTTACTTGCCACAGGGAAAAAATAGGACATGGAGCCCAAACATCAGATTGTGGATGAAATGGGAATGTGACAGAGAGCACTCTGGACTGCACTAAAGAGAAAGCTTCTAGCAAGAGGGATCAGAGGACCTAACTTCTCCTAAAAGCTACTTTTCACCACTGAGAGAAAATGGAAACAGTCCTTTATTTCCATCATACCACGGGACCCAGTGAGTAAAATAAAAAAATAAATGGTAAAAAAAATAGCCTTGTATGGACGATGCTGAGTGGGTAATTCTGCCTCCACCATGAAGGGAGGAGGTGTGCATATGGGCCCTTCACCAGGAACTTTCCCAGGTATCTCTGCATATGGGAAGTGGACAAACTGACACCTTTGCTGATCCTCTCACCTCAGATAAGTCAGTCCAGCACAGATACAGCATTTACAGATCAATAAACCTCTCAAAGGGAAACATGGTATCATAGCAGTAGAGAACTGTCAGCGTCCAGAATAGACGTTCTGTACAGCACTGGGTGAATCAATAACAATTCATTACATATTTTGTTTGGTTTTTTTTTTTCTGGGAAAATTCATTTGTCTCCGGTGTTTAACATAAAGGACAAAGAGAGCAAACATATTTCTCTTCTGTATATTTTTCACTTGCTGTATATTCTCACTTACTGAGACAGAAAGTGAAAAACTTCAAAGGATTTCTTGAAATATATATAAGTTGACCTAGACTAGCAGTATTGAACATATCCAAGTTAGTACTTTTCCTGAAAGAAATTCTAAACCGATTTTCTCTTTTGTATCAACCATTTTAACAAGACAACCCCTGAAAAGCAATTCCTTTCATTTTATTGTTTGCCTAAGAGTAACATAATAAACTAGGTATATAGTAGAACTAACATTATTTCTTTTAGTTACAGGCTTTCTTTAATAGTCTATAGAATACAGTCCCAGTCTTGAGGTACATACAGCATTCCAGAACAAACCTTTGCTGAATGACACCCTGTATTGAATATTTTTACAAATTTGTAAATTCCCATTTAATCTAGAAATTTAGTCAATACCAAAATGCAACTAGAAAAACAAAAACAAAAATATTTTGGATGCTTATCAGAAGTAAATTATCACACATGGAGAGGATAATTGTTTTCTTATTTCCCCTTGAGAAATGTTTCCCTTTACAATGTGAAATTGCTCACATAACCAGGATTAGCTTTAAACTTAAATGACTCGGCGGTGACAGTCACCTTTTTAACATGAGGAACCCAAAGCCAAGATTTAGCCATTGTAAATACATATTATATTTTACTGAAACTAAGAGTTCTGCACCAAATAAACATTACATCTACACAAGGCAACTGTCATGGTCAGAAACGTTAAGATGACATTCTGCAATAAAAAAATTTATTGATGAGGTAATTTCTATATGAGGATTCCTGGGTTTTGATGAAAATTATAAAGAAGCCAAGTTGATTTGAATATGAAATAGCTATTTACCACCCTTGTAGACTTGACTTTTCAGAAAATATTTTTATTCTAAAGAATACGTGAGGCCAATGACATCTTCATAATCTCTGTCAACAAAGTGGAATAAAGACACTATTTCTTATTTAAAAGCCAGAGATACCTTTGTAAAAATAGATTTGATTTTCTGATTTTGCTATTCAAAAAAATCTCCAAAACACTTTTAATGTTTTAAGAATATCATTAATTCAGCTCAACAGAGGTATAAATACATAGCCTATACTGCAACATTTCAGGGCTGAGAGAAATCAAAATTTAGTGTCAAATATCTGGGCCTTAGTATTTCCTAATTTTATAGATTTTATTGAATATATACACGTTTTCCTGAGTTACACTTTCCTTCAAGCCTCAATCTTGATGTTATTTGAAATTAAACATGTCTCCAAAGAAGAGTGGCATAGATGTTGAATACTCTGTTAAATATATCTTATGAGGAGTGGCTGAGGCAACTGTGATTGTTTACTCTGGAGAAAAGGAAGCTCAAGGGGGATCTCGCTGCTCTCTGAGGAAAATAGAGTTTCCTGAAAGGAAACTATGGTGAGGTGGGGGTTGTTCTCTTCTGCTATGTCTCAAGTGAAAAGATGAGATGAAATATCCTTAAATTGCACCAGAAGTTCAGATTAGATATAAGGAAAAAAGAAATTACTGGAAAAGTGGTTAGGCATTTAAATACACTGCCCCTGGAGGTGGCCATCACTGTCTCTGGAAGTGTTTAAGAGGCACCTGGATGTGGCACTTGGGGAAATGGTTGAGGGGTCATTTGAGTGGTGTTAAGGTGACAATCAGACTAGATGATCTTGAAGGTCTCTCCCAGACTTGGTGATTCTGTGGTTCAAAAAGTCCAGCAACCCAGCCCTAAAGGTGCATGAGAATTGGCTGAAGGTTCAAAGACAGAAGACAAAAACAGAAGGTGATTTTCTGTAGCTTTTGTTCATGAAATTAATCACATTCTCACTCAAAATCTTGTTCTCATTTTACATTAATTGAATGATGCTTTAACCAAAGCAAAGATTAGCACAGTTTCATCTTGTGAACCCTCACAATCCATCAAAACAGACTAAGATTTTGGGAAGATTATGTACCGTTATCTATTACTGAATACGAATGTCTTTCTCGCTTGCTTTTGTTTTTGCTATAAGGCATATAAGTGAAAAAAAATTATGCATTTTCTTTTTGTAAAGAAAATATAGCAGTAAAACAAGTAGTGGAGATGTCAAATCAGCATTGCAAATGTTGGAAAAATAAGATGACTAGTCTGTGAAACTTCATTAAAAATAAAAGGAGATTTTCAACTATCAATTTCCTCTTTAAAATTTTATCACTACTGTCTAAAATTCAATTTGAAGTTTAATTTTATTTTCAAGTTGAAGGTAATTTAGTCTATTGAGAATGTATCTTTTGGGCACTACAGGTTTCTATCAGTAACAGTGTATCTCATTTCTGCTGGCTTCCAGCAAAGGGCAAAGGGGAGGAGTAAAGATAAATTACCATTGGAACTCTCTCTGATGACAGGTGATATTATAACTGTTATTAAAGATTTAGCAGTAGGACGCTGATACTGTCAAAAGGCTTTTTCAGGTGCCATATAATATACTGAAGCATTGCAATTGTTGTAATTAGGACAGAAATAAGTCAATTGCTAGAGAATCAAACAACTTTAAAGCTTTTCAGGTCCATAAATGAAACAGATTCTTTTCCTGTTTCAGTGAACACCTGACACACCATGTCACCTTACCAGAAACAGTGACACATGACCATGTCCTGCCTTAGGACACAAAAAAAGGCACCTGCCATGCATTCAAATGTCTGAGCCCTTGACTCACTCCTCTAGTGGAATGGGGCAGAAAAAGTATGAAAAGTCTTGGGTTGGGATGAAGAAGGTTAAATAGGTAAAGTAAAAACTGTGCATGCAAACAAAGTTAAATAAGGAATTCCTTCATCACTTTCCATGGGCAGGCAGGTGTTCAGCCATCCCCAGGACAGTAAGGCCTCAATGACTTGGGAAAACAAACACCATCACACTCCAAACTTGCATCACTTTTTACTCCTCCCCCCAATTTTCAATGCTGTTACATTACATTGTACAGAAGATCTTTTGTCATTTGGGGTCAGCTGTCCCAGATGTGTCCCCTCCCTACCATTTTTCTCTCCCAGACTCCTTGATGGTAAGGTAGTGAAGGAGAAAAAAGGTCTTTGTGTAAGCCCTGCATATCAGGAATGAAAACATCTCTGAGTTATCAATGTTTTTCAGCACAAACTTAAAATGTGGCCTCACGCTACCCACTGCGAAGAAAATTAACTCTAACCACCACTATACAAAAGAAATCAACTATAACAAAAAGCACTTGCTGATGGTAGTTTCATGATACTTATTGATGATACTTTGGTGATCCTAATGAGTCCCTTCCAACTCAGGATCTTACATTTATGATGATAGTCTTCAGTAAGTGTAGCTCCAGAATACATCAACTTTGTTAAGAACAATGTGATCTCCAAGGAAGATTAGGGCATAAAAAACTGAAAGAAATTGGGTCGAGTGGCATTCTTAGTGCTAAATTAATAAAGTAAACACCAAGGAAAGCCCAGGAATGAATGCAAAGTTCTTAACTAAGAAATGAGTGAGTCATTCTGTTCTGTTCAAGGAAGAGATAACACATGAAAACTTACAGCAACAGATCCTCAAATGCCTCAGTACTGCTTACATAGAGACACATATGAGCAGATGTCTGTCTGATCACAATTTTGATTAGATTTTGATCTAACGTATTAGTTTTGGTTTGCAAAAGTCTGATATTTCACCAGAATAAAGATTGATTTATTTTATTGATTTGAGTCTAATCAGTAGACAGGAGCTTTGAGCTGTTCAAGGAAAATACATCTTTTTGTTACTTTCACTATTCCTAAAAAATAAGTCAATAAATCATAAATAAGAAATTCAGGCATTATATTCAAAGCAAAACTGGAGCATATGATTTTATACTAGAATATGGAAAAAAAGTTTAAGCAAAAAAAAAAAAAGAAGGGATTTCTTAATTGTTGTTTTCTTAAAGTGTTACATGGTCTTATTAAATCTGGAACCAGTGAAGAAGAATGAAGCAGCTGTTAGGAGTCTGAACAAAAACCAAATAGCCACTTAAGAGTTTTATTGTTTTCTTTTTGTTCTTAGAGATTGATTTTATTTTATCCCATGGCAGTTTACGAAAGAACAAGAGGAAAACATTTGCTTATGAGAATGAAAACAAGCATCAAAATGGAAACTACTGAAATGAAAACGTTGTTATTGTTTCATTTCTCTAGGATACATCTTCATGCAGAACACCAAACATCTGTCAAAGAGTAAGGAGATACTTATGAAGTACAGAGCCAGATTTTCAAATAAGTAGTTCCATGAGCCAATGGAGCTTGATTTTTGTAATTTCAGCTGTGCACGAATTCTCAGTTAGTAAAAGCATTAATAAAGTCTCTCTCACATATCTGGCTTCCTATTTCCATAAAAATTATAGAAAATATTACACAGGCTGTCAAACCTTTCTGCCAAATTAGTGGATGGATTCAAAAATTACTGACTTGAGAGAAGTTCTCTCACATGCAGAATATGATCATGTATGCCTTGTTGCCTGTACTAAAAAACCCTCTGTGTCCTTGCATTTGTGTGAAACTAAAGTACTGCAAATTGCAACATAATCAGTGAGACAAATAAAAAACGTTTTGAGGGGGATCCTGGAGATCAAGCATATTAAGAAAAGCCCAGTCACAGACGTAAGTTTGTCTGTCGTTCCATACTTATTGTGATATATGCAGACTAGCTTCCAAGCCCATGTCCCTGAGCCCAGTAGCAGTTTCATTAAAATACTCATATTAGCTGGAGGAAGGTTGGCACTTTGAAAGAATTGCAGCTTGCACGATTGCTTGCATCATTCCACTATCACTAATCTCAGGAAAGTTTGGATTCTCAGGGCTCACTGATGGGTAGTGGGTGACTTCTATTGTACTTGGGGGTTGCATACTAGGGAGTGGCTGCTTGGAAGCTCACCACTCTGTTTAGCTGTAATTTTTTTTTTTAATGTAATAAAGAATTCTGTTAAAAATGCAGTTTGCATAGTATTACTAATTATTTTTAACTCATATGCTAACAAATACAGTGATGCTACTTGTGCACATGAATGGCAGAGGAAATAACACAGGCAGAAGGTCTTGGCATGCAAAAGAAGACATCCTGCTTAAAATAACTTTCCTTATATAAATCTATATGGAGTAAATCTATCATGTTTTCTAAAAAAAGGTCACAAAATATTTACCTAATAAGTACTGGGAATCTTGAAACCTTTTTTTTCCCCCTGACTCTACCATGTTTTCTTATATTTTGGGACAGGAAAAGTTGTATCAAGGAAAAGGGAACCAATATACTGGAGCCACAGCAAAGTCAGTATTCTAAAAGCAGGCTAAGTTTTATAGCTGCTGGAGCAGAGGGGTAGAGCTCGGGTTTGCTACTCTAATTTACACATTTTCCATGTAAATAATGGTCAGATATCTTAGTTCCTGAAGACTGTCATTGACTGTGGGTTGACCCAGCCTTCTTCATTAAAAATAGGGGGCCAGAAAAGACAGCCAAGATGCCATCTTGCACTGCGATCTTTGCTAACTAAAAATGTAATTAATACTAAATGGACTAAAGGCATTTCATAAACTGATGCAAATTTAGAGAAGCTGAGAAATGCTTCTTGTTTACAGAACAAAAGTATATACGATGCACAAAATATATGTGCAAAATACATGTGTTTGCAGCGCAAAATATATTCACAGTGCAGGAATGAAAAAGAGCAAATAAAGATTACCAAGGTTTACCTTAATAGAGCAGGATATTCTTCCTCCAGCAGAGTGGCTAATGTTGGCAGTACAACAGTATGGTTGGAACTTAGGTTTGTTCATTTTACTTGTATACCTTTTGGGAATGTACGTGCTGTATCTCGCCTAATTTTCTTTGCACTGATATAGCACAAAGATGCAAAGCATGACAATGGATCCAAACAACAACCAGATACAACATATATTAATGGGCTTAAGAGAGACTAGACCAGAGGTGATATGTATGGAAAACTGACATGGAGAAACTCACCAAATAAGAATATCAAGTACTTATGTAACATTAATCCATTGGCCTGAGAACAGGAAGGTCCCTGGGAGACCACAGCTTGTTCTAATAAGTTTTATTCCAGCTGCTGAGCTAATAAGAAGCAGGAACTTATTAGGAGGAAATACATGCATATGGAAATATCCACTTCTGCCTCAGGTAATTTAAAGCTTACTCACATCATCTTTGTTCTTGTTTATAGAAATAGGATAGTCTACCACAGAAATCAAGTGTTTTGAGAGCGGTTATCTCTCCTATTATTTAAAGGATAAGCTAAGACATTACGTGTACAAGACCACATTTAACATTTTCCTAAATGGATCCAAGCTCTTATAAGTGACTTACAGATCATGACAGGAAGCACAGTTTACTCCAGATGTGATGCTTTAGTGTAAAAGTGTCATCTTGTAGATCTCTTTTTGCATTGATTTTAGATTTTTTATATCAGAATTTCCTTGTTGCAAGCTGAAACATGGTAATCAGGAATATACTTCCAACCTTCTCAACTATACACTGCAAAGTATTAAAAGCATAGTCTTATTGCATTCTACATACTGGAGAAATCAACTGTTTAGTCACAGAAAGGCAGTGGTAACTTTCAAATTAGAAATTATACACAGGATTTGGAATATTTTGGTTGTTTTAATTATTATACAGAAAATAATTTGGAAAATGCATATTTGGAAGTCTCATGACCATTATGTAATTTTCATATAAAATTAATAATTTAAAGTCAGCTCTAAAAATTTTAAAAAAATAAGGCCATAGTGAGAATAAAATTAAGAAGGTTACCTGAAAACTAGATCAACTCAAGAGCAAATGATATAATAATCCAAGTACTTTCTGGTGTGCTCTGAACTTGATACTTCTTTAAAAAGATGTCCTTGTTTTAAGCACATAAAGGAAGAGGAAGGGGGAAGGGGAAATCTAAAAGGGAATGCAGCATAGAGAATAGGGACTATGGAATAAAAAATAGGGACTATGGAATAGGAAATAGGGAAAAGGGGAAAGGGAATGGAGAATAGAGAATAGGGAATATGGAACAGGAAATAAGGAAAAGGAAAAGGGAAAAGGGAATGGAGAATGGAGAATAAAGAATAAGGAATATAGAACAGGGAATAGGGAAAAAGAAAAGGAAAATAATTCAGGCTTGATGTTTTTCAGTTTGGATTTGAAAGGCCTACCTTCTCTGTGGGACCACTTGAAGTCATGGACTTATGTCACAACTCAATAAACATCTCAGGCTTGAATGACATCATTTTACTAAAAAACTGTAGTGTGTAATCTTGGAGAGAACATACTCCAAACATCCTGAAGCTGATATTTCCCCAATCCATTCTTTCCTACAATAAATCTGACAACTACCTATCAAACTTACATGTTCATCAGTGGTGAAGACAAGTTCTAACCTTCTTTTTCTCTTGAAGTTTTTTTTTCTAACAATTCATATTTGCTGTCCAGAAAATATTTTCTATCCACACAAGAGACATTGTAATCTCTAAGGCAGCCCTCTGGCAGAAAGAATTTCCCCAGCATGAAAAAGGTAAATTGACTTGAAAATTCTACAGTGTAAATATAAGGCACCTTAAGCTCATAGAACATTAATAAATTCCACAGGACTATTTTTTATACAAACAAATAAACAAACAAACAAACAAAAAACAAACAAACAAAACCCTCACCAAACCAAACTAAAAAACTTTGGGTTTTAGTAGTTTCAATTCACAGGCTGATGTGAAATTTTCCTTTCTAGAAATCATTAGAAACCACTTCATTTTGACAGATTTGGTTGAGAACCTAGCCTAAAATTTCTTCTTTTGTTCAGTCATTTGTTTTCTATTGTTGAAAAACTAATTATTTGATATCTTTGTAAGAAAAGGTCAGAAACTCATGAATACTATGTTTCCTTTATAATTTACAATAAAGAAGTCATATTTTCAGTGATGGGCACCTGTTCCAGTTACAATTCTCTTTGACAGAGAAAATAAGATTGATATCAAATCTCACTTCTCTTCCATTATAATTACATTGCAACCTGTGATTAATTGGTTTCACTTCCAATTTTAAAACAGATACTTTAGGAACTCCGGAAATAAGATTCTGAAGTTTCAAAAAGTCCTTGTATTACAAAAATGCCTTGTAATTCTTTGGTATGCTTTCTGTCAATATTGGAGTCGAGTTGCATGACGTCTATTAACACATTCATTGTGTTTGTTGGTGGGCAGACTCTGAAAATCGATGCTCAAAGATTAGAGCATAGATGGTAATTTCTTCAGAGAGTAATGTTTTTAAGAAGTCTACACAGATCTGACTCATGCCCAAAGCCTTGTTCCCTTATACCTTCTTCATCTCTGTGATCTTAAGTTCCAAACTCTACTTTGTTTGCAATGTCCAATTCAGAATTTTTCTCTCTATCCACTTGTTCAATTGGAAATAGGCCATGGAGGCTAACCCTGCTGGCCACTGTCTTTATTTTACCTTCAAAACTACAAATACATCATATTCAAGATAAATGTGTATCAGTTTTCCTCCTGTATTATATTGGGGTTTTTCATATTTTCCAACTTTGTTGCATAGATTCAGTTGATGAATGAAGGAGTTCAACATTGGGTTAGTGGTCACACTTAGAATGCTCAGAATTCTCAAGACAATATCCACAATGTCCTTCAGATTTTGCTCTTGCTTCCTTTGCCTTTTAGCAAAGGAATAGCTTTTGAGCAGAATGCATGCAATTATAACCGACATTTATATTTCAGCCTAGAATACAGATTTTTATGTTGCTTACAAATGTTTTAATAAGTTATACTATAATTCAGTTGAAATGACTGACAAAAATCTCTCATTTGTGTAAAAGAGAATTTGTCAATATGGGAGGATTTTTTGACGTCTAAGATTAAACATTATGTTGCAGGTATAGAAAACTAACTCCAAGTCAAAGGAAGAAAAAGGGCAGTTTCAGGGAAATGTTCACTGCAAATTATTTCCTTCTTTACATTAGAATCATTGAATCCAAATGGGTGGTTTTTTCTGCAGATTTTTAAAAAGAGGTCTGGACAGATGCTCTAATATAGGTCTTTTCATTACATACATCTATATTAAAAGAAAATCTCAACAAAGCCCTCCCTTTAATATATTGCTTCAGCACAATCAAAATCAACAATAGTTTAGCCCTTGTCTTCTTTGGATCTACTTTTCAAAGACAATATAATGCCCTTAAATGAACAGAAAATAAGATTAGATGGTAAAAAAGGTTTATATTTCCAGAAAAATGAAAAAATAAAATAAGACCTTCATTAAAATATAATCAGCAGCTCTTTGATTCACTAGAAGTTAGTAGTTTTGTGCCAGAAAATCACCCAATGGAAATCAATAGGAAAAAAAAATCAATTGAATTCAAGTATGTGCAATATGTTTATACATTTTCTAATATATGTTTGTATTTTCTCTTCTTCCCACAGCTCCTGAAAAAATGTATATCTCAATGAATTTTTTTTAGGCAATGCTAATCTGAAAGGAGTGCTATTAGCAGCAAGTGGACCTAGCAATCCCTATGAAAATTTGGTACCTTAACTGCCCAAGTTCTGTGCTTTGGATATTGAACTACATGTTGTAGTGTTTGAAGTTTTGGCCCATTCAACTTAAATTCTTAAATGGCGGGGCCAGTGCCAGAGTGAGTAGTTAGGGTAAAAAAAAAACAAACAAAAAACCCCACAAAATTATCATAGAACTCTAGTATTATGCACAGTTATATTATGGCAAGATGCCCAGGGCTCATAAAAGATAAATGAGGTTTGAAGTGGGGGGGAGAGAAGAGTGTTGTTAAATTTAATAGAAGTTCTTTTATCTCTTTTTTCTTCTTCTTTTTTTTTTTTTTTTAAATTGGCAAGGGAATGAAAAAGACATCAAAGCAATTTTTAGTTTTCATATAAATCTATAAGAAATGAATTTCAGCAACAACTTTCTCATTTTATTACTAAAGTTCTTTTGGAACCTGAAAGGGAGTGCTTTTCAAATTGCTTGGAGAAATATAATAAATCCAATATATATGAGAAAAGTTTATGAGTTATTTTTGTATCGATAAAACATACACAGTTACTGGATCCTTTTCCTGATTTATTAAAATGGCTCAAAAAAATAGCCTATCACATCTGTCTGTGAGCATTTCCCTTTGAGAAGCACTCATTAATTTCTAGACCAGAAGTCCAACACGTGATATAGATAGTTAGTTAAATAACACTATTGCTTTACCTGAAACCATGAGCAGAAGTATGAATCTCTGATCAAAGATCAGCGGAAAAATGCACACATTCAGAATACTGTCCTTGTCGTGACAGCCACATAAAGATATCATTGCCCAGCTACCCATAAGTTGATGTCTTTTTTCTTATTTTTATGCTTGCAGGAAGAAAAGCCTGTCTGCTAAAGTTCACCATGACGTATGTGGACATAATGAACTTCACATTTCCACATGTTGTTCCAAGTCTTTTCTTGCAAAACCTTGCATAAATCCTTATATGTTTGCATTGCAGTCAGATCTTTGAGAGTTTCACACATAGTCCACCAGTGGAATATGTGCAAATACAATAGAAAAATTAATAACATACACTGGATAATAAATCATACATTCTCATTTCACTCTGAACTACTTTGTCAATGTTGGGTTCCAGAAAAAATATAGATATGACATTATGGTCCTTCTAAGGATAGGTTATCCTCTGCATAGCTAATTGGTCTAAGTGCTAAGATATCTTTAACACTTTTAGTACTAAATTTAATACTATTAGTATTATTTAGTACTAAAGTGCTTTAGCATTTCCTCTTACATGGGATAAAACATAAGATAAAACATAGTGCAAATACAATTTATGTGGTGTTTTATATGAGAGCTGTCCAGTGTCATTGTTTCATACAATTCTTTCCAAAAAATTCAAGGTTATGTCCCATTTTCGCATATTTGCATATCCAGTTATAGAGTCATAGAAAGCAAAAGATTGGAAGTGACCTTAAAGATCATCTAGTCCCAAGCTGCCCAGCCATGGGCAGGGACACCTCCCTCTAGGCCAGGTTGTTCAAGACCTTCTCCAACCTGGCCTTGAACACAGGGTTGGAGCACTCACAGCCTCCCTGGGCAACCTGTTCCAGTATCTCACATCCCTCACAATAAAGAATTTCTTTCTAATGTAAGCCTAAATTTCTCCTCTGTCAATTGGTACATGTTACTCCCTGTCCTAATAATAAAGTTCCTGAAGTAGGGTCCCTGCCATGCTCCGCCTCTTTGGCCTGGAGGACTGATAAAATAACTACTTGAGCTTGAGTTTGAGCCCTTTACCACTTCTCTTGGGGCTATGTAGTCTGCTTAATGCTTCCCAGACTGCTGCTGTCTATATCACCAGTTCCCATATGAGCCAATCAGTTAAGATGTATTATTAGTGCATATAATACTAATATATACATATACATATACATATACATATACATATACATATACAATTATATATATCTACATACATATATAGTGTATTAACGGTGTTGAAATTAGCATTCTGGTAGTCTTAACCTGGAGGTCATGAAAAAGGTAAGGGTGACAGAAACACCCTCTTCCCTGCCTCTCCTGCAGGGATTTTTCATACTGTAGTAGATTTTTTCGTATCTTAAATTGTAGATTAAAGAAAAAAAAACACACAAGATTTCAGATGTCCCTGCTGGCACATATTTTCTTGCACAAACACAACCACCCTTATTCTTCTACTCTTGAAGAACCATGGCTCAATGATATGAAGAATGTACAGCAAATCTGGCCTCGAAGGAAACATAAAAAAGAAGCGCACCTCAGTTATTTCTTCTTACGCAGTGATTATCTCAATACAATCTAATGCTCAGAGTTTGCATCTTGACATAAAACCTCTTCAAAGAATCACAATTTGGGGATTTACTGCAAAATGTAAAATAAATTTCTTCATTGTTAGAATTATGACATGGAGCTAACATAAGCTGAGGAACTGTTCTTGTATATCAATTGCTCTATGGAAATTTCAGATGAATTGAAATTCTAATTCATATGTGAAAAATCAATATGAAATCTTGCCCTTACATATCTGATAATTTCTTTTGGGAAACAGGGGATCTTTCTTTCTTTGTACACAAATTTCTTTTCCTATATGGCTTTCCTTTCCATATTACTTATCTTTTACACTATTTTGCCATCAAAGGATGGAATTCTTCACTTTGTATCACTTTAAGTAATTCTGTATTTCTAATACTGCATAAATTCAACATGCACACAAGAAGAGCAGTATGTTGGTACTTTTTCTTACACAAGGAAGTTAAAACTGTTTGTGATGTCATATCTGATATGTTGATGCTATCTACTTATCTACATGATAATTTTGGACTATAATTTAGGTTTTTTTTCCTTAAACAGAGTATCTTTTGATTTTGAATATTGCTAGAAAAATATTAATAAATACACTATCCACATTTAAATGCATTGTAAATAAACAAAACTCTTAATATTATTAGAATGTTAGCAATATTCCATTTCTACCTTCTCTTAGATTTTCCTATTTGTGTTTTTCAAATTGATTATAACAACTGAAAATTTAGAACAACAAAGAAATTCTTTTATCATGACCTGCAGTTTAGTTTTATAAAATACAAGGAATGTTTTCTGATTTGAGCCAAAGTTACTATCCCTAATTAGTGCATAAAAGGTAATTTTGAATTCTTTAGAGAAAACCCTGCTCAAATATTTTTTTGCTAACTTTGTCCTACTCAGAGTGCCTAAAGTATTATGCAATTCCAGGAATAATCAAATCAAAATAAGTAAATTTTTCAATTTTAAAATTGATACGTCACCAACTCCTCTTTGAACATCTAAGGTATTCTCTTCCAGCGTGGGGGAAAACTTATCTATAATTCAGTTTTCAACAAGCGTGTCTTAGATCAGTGAGTAACCCTAAGGGCTTAAATCAATATTTTAAGAGCCAACTAATTTAGCAGTACGAGGAAAAAACAGAAAACCAATGTCTAAGTAGCAACTGGAGAACTGTGGAACATTTCTGATTTAATGGACATTCTAGAAAACTGAGAGGTAGTTGTGACAAGAGTTCAAATGCACTGCAAGCACATACAATATTACAATTGCAAAGAAGATTTTGCACCGCTCCAGTTATCAAAAATAGTACTTTATAATGCAGAGCACCTCTGGAAATATGCTTATAAAAGAATGTTGCTAAATCTTCCAAATGTTTCTTGACTATGGAAATGTGTTTGTCTTTAATTCCACCATGCTTGGTATCACTGCCATTGCAAAATAAATTTAAACTCAAGGGTGGTCTTTATGCATGCAAAGAAAAGGTAAATACTAAATCATATTTTACATATGTTCTACAAATGGAGTCAGATATTGTTTACTGTTAATCTTTGAATTTATTTAGTAGTAATAAAAATTATTTCAGAGTCTGACAAACAGGAATATTATTTTAGTAGCTATGTCCATCTTGAAGTGAAAGTGTATTCTTTTTATGACAAACATTTTTATTAAGATTTCATAGCTTTGATTTTCTCTCTCCATAAACAGAAGATAGTGAGATGATAAGACACAAGGTAAATTAAACAAAATAGCAAATTCTGGCCATAGATAAGAATCATTTGACTTAACTCTTCAAGGCTTGGCTATAAAAAAGTAAAATAAAGTAACAAAGTAACAGTTAACAATCCTATTTGAGTAAGATATTAATACAAATATTTTCAGATAAAAAGAAGAGGTTGGTGTCCCCTGGAACAATGTAAGAAACTGCATAAAATATATACAAAATCAGAAATGTCAATGCAGTGAGGCAGACACAAAAGAATGCATCTACTGTTACAGTCATTTGCCACTAGACAGAAACAGAATGACCTCTCAGAAACAGCAGTGTCAGGGGCTATGATGAGTGATCTGTCTAGCGTGGGGGATCTCTGCTGTAATTTGTAATCCTAGGCAGCTGGTTGTCCCTCTACAGTAACTTTCTTGACAGCTGAGAGATACCCACAAGAGTAAAGGGCACTGATGGATTTGGTGTTGAGAAACTGTATGAAACAGGGAATGATTTTTTGTAAGGCAGACCCTGTTCCGAACCAACAGCTCTCACTTTTTCCATCCTAAGCAGAGTTATTGTCCAAGGCCTTTTGAGAAATAAATCAGTAAATATTGGCACTAGTTTTCCACACCTTGGCCAGCACCCTCATCCTTGTTCTTTTCTTCCTGGACTCTGCAGCAAAAATAATTATTTCTTCAATTATATAAATAGTTTACGAAATTATTATTATATGGATTATCCTGGGTTATGATATTCTCTATTAATATAGATAAAGCTTGGTATAAGGTAAATCATATCAAAGGAAATAATGTCCCCTGGTTATGGAGGCAGTTGGTACACATCACTACTCATTCTCAATCAGCTTTGGAAGGTCATGGCAGCCAGAAGAGGCACCTGAGGGCTGGAAGAAAACAAACGTCACTCCAGTCTTCTGAAAAGGCAAGGAGAACCTAGGGAACTAAAAGCCTATCAGCCTGTAGAGGTGAGGGAACACCTTGCCTAGAGACTATGTCTAAGCGTGCAGAAGACAAGATGATCAAGTAGAGTCAACATGGATTCACCAAAGGAAAATCAGGCTTCACCAACCTCATTGCCTTTTACAATGGGACAACTGGCTGAACAGACGAGGGGAGAGGACTGGATGCTGTTTACCTGGACTGCAGCAAGGCTTTTGACATTATCTCCCCTCAATACACAAGTGTAATTCCCAGTTTAGGGTAGTTGGCAACTATATATATTCACACACAGAGGAACTTAACCCACAAGGACAGCAGTAAAAGCAGTATTAGTAACCTATTTCTGCAAAAGTCACTCAGGCAGACTTTTGTAAAAGTTCAACTAATATGTTTCAAAAGTACAGAATCATAGGTTTCTATAGGACAGAATCATAGGATGATTTGTGTTCAAAGGCGCCTTAAAGATCCTCTAGTTCCAACCTCTCTGCTCTGGAGAGGGACACCTTCCACGAGACAAGGTTGCTCAAACAAAGCCCTGTCCAAAGTGGCACATCAAGATTTTAGATATTAGCCACAAATGAGCAAGTACTGTACTTTACTGTGATACTCTAAATAAATTTAAATGTCAGCTCTATTCAGTGTTACACAAGAAGTTTGAACATATTATAAAAGTGGACTTCATGGGAATTTATTCTTAGAAAGCAATTTGTAGACATGAGAAAATTAATAGCCTCACTTTCTCACCTTGTCAGATGGCTTAGCTGTACCATTTCTGATGCTTTTAGAAGGCTGGTGAGTAAATTAGTGTAGATTAAAAGAAGAATTATATTTTCCTGCAACTTTTTATTAATGAAATTTCTGGTTTAAAAAGCTACATTGCTTCCCTGAATACAAAGATCTTTGCTTATCTCTGAAGTCACTCAAACAGTTTGCAGTGGTTGTTTCTTTCTTTACAAATTTTCTAAATTTCACTGGTTCACTGGAGGAGGGCTGATTCTTTCACAGTCTTTGAGAAGGTAAGGGAAACACCTAAGAATTAGCTGATGCAGACTGCAGGGATTAAGACAAAAATTAAATTAGATTATGTATAAGACACAACTAAACTTTATGAGCTCAGAAATCCTAAGAATTTATAGTCCATATAATTCACAAACCTACTTTTAAGACATATACAGAGACAAACTTGAGATATCTGTCACATAATGCCCAAACTTTCTGAAAAGTCCTTCTTAATATGCAGGCATTTAAATTTCACTGTTTAAAATGTCTCAGAGTCTCAAAAATCAAAGAGGATAATACAATTGAGAAAACACCATTCTGAAAGAGATAATAGGACTCTGACCATCTTTTAACCTTGTATTTTTTGAAGAAGGCAGATAGAAAGCGCAAGCACTTTTAGAGGACATGGAGATGAATTGGAAGAGTCAGCCACACATTTCAAGAGAACGGGTTTTGACACTCATAACACCACATTTCCAAAGTGCCATTGTTTCGAGGACTTTGATCCTGTCTCCAGTCAGCTAAGTAGTCCTTTGGTGTCAGAAGACATAGTTTAATACCCTTACTGCTGGATGCATATGTTTCTTGTGCAAATAGAAGTCCATGTGTCAGACAAAATGCAAGTCAGGTTACTGGAGTGTATTGCAGTCCACTTTCAAGTCAGAGAAGCCAAGGAAATCATCCCAATATGGATGCAAGGTCTGAAAGGAAAATAGATCTCAGGAAAACTGTTCTGAAGATTAAGGAACATGCAAAATTCTTTTTAAGGTAAAAATAAAATACTCTCACTCCAAACAGTACCACTAAATCTTTTTGCAAAAATCCTACTGCTGACATTCTTCTGTTTGGAATGGTGTTTATGTTTTGAATTTTTTTTTTTCTGAAATAGGAAGGAGGCTTTCTCAATCTAATGGTAAAATAAAGCATATTCTATTGATTCAAAAGAGATATTTGTTTCAAACATCCTTGTCTTGTTCACAACCCCAAATTTATAAAATTTTGTAATGACTATTCCTGTGCAAAGACTTCTGTATTTTTCAGAGAGTTTCTGGGGAAGTAATTAGACATTTGCAACATATTTTCAATTTACTTTCTGTTTAAAATAATGTTATGCAAGAAAGCCAAGACATTTAATAATTATCTTTTTATTTAGGTTTTAGTAATTTAATCTCAATTTTAACTTTATTAGGAAACTGACTGTAAATTCAGAATATCCTTATTCTGTGTTTTGGAGGCACAAGATTGGCCATAGTATTAAGGGCTTTTAAAAACATAGTAATTAGTCCTTATTTTCTCAATGCACTGTTTTAATTTTTCAATTAAAATTTAGCTCTATTTTTAGAGCTGCTAAGAGTAATTAAGGAGAATTTCAACATACAACACTGCTCACTCTCCAAAGTCAGGAGGAAAGTATGATTTTCTTGAAACAATGAAAATTTGAGCCATAACTCTTTTAATTTGCAGGCAATGATTGTCTTTGTGGAACTCATCTTTTGTCTCATTACATGCTCTTGGAAGTTCACTCTGCTCCAGGCAGCCCAGAACTGAAATTTAAGAGATGTCGCCACAAATTGTTCCCTCTGGCTGTACAGGAAGTTCACGACATCCAGACCTGCACCAAGAGCCAGAGCTCCTGACTGCCACTCACTGACAGCACTCAGATCCTAGAGGAAACCGGGGGACATTTTTCTTCACTGAAAATTAGAAATTAGAAAATGTGAAGTGACGTCTTTTGGCCACTGTAGTAATGGTCAGAGAAGACAGTGATTGAACTAGATGTAAATGAGAAAACAACATATTTTATGAAGCAGTAGAAGCATTAAATGGGTTCTGGCCTGGATGTCATTGACAACAATGTAGAGAAACAATGGTGCCTAATGATTTTTATTGTGTTTTCAATAAAAAATGAGTAAGATTTTTTTCCAAAAGGAATAGTGCTGGTTGACATACGTCATAGTCACTTCTATGAAGTGGGACTAAAAACTCAAAAAAAAGGCAAAGATAAGAATAACTTTCTTTCCTGAATAGATTTTTTAAGATTTCCTGAAGGGATTGGCAGATACTTGTCAAAGACCTTTTAAAAGTTTCATCTCCGTTTCACTCTATGCAGACACTGTGTATCTTCTGTCTCCATCTGCAGTCATAGCAGAGCATAGCATATCTCAGTCAGAGCAGCCATAGCAGCACTATTTTTTCTCTTATTTAAAAAATGTTCTGGAAAAATGCATCTCTCTGCGAATATTTGATGTTTATTACAATTTACTGAGATTCAACAACTTTTTTTATTACTTTTTCCCCTCCATTTTTCAAATAAAACATACAGACTCTAAGTGAAACCACAGAGAGAGAGAGAGAGAGAGTTTGTGCACTTGGGGATGACCAGATTTCAGTGTTTCTTGAATTTAAATTTCTTAAATTTCTAAATTTCAATCTTCCAAAAGAGGATGAGTGTACGACATATGAAAGAAACAAACAGAAAGGCTGGGCGTTTGAGACATTTATATAGGTAACTATTTGAAATGTTGCAAATACTTGAAAAATGCTGACAAAGGTTTTGAAATAAAATAAAATATGGGGTTTTAAAAAGTATATATATATATAAAATATATATAAAAGTATATATATATAATATATATATAAAAGTATATATAAAAAGCATATATATATATATATATATATATATATATAAGACTTTTGTGTTTGATGTTTTAGCTTTTATCATTTTAGACCTGCCTACAACAATATTACTGGAAAAACTTGATATTCACGTACAAGAAAAGGTGGTTGCTTCACCCCAAAATTCACTTTTAGTTCCCTTTCCTAATTATTGCAAAACTTTTTATTAAAAAAAAAATTCTGGCCTTAGCAAAATAAAAAAAAAAATATAACTTTAGCTCATTGAATATCTAAGTTAAAGACTTAAGTTTGTACAAATTTTTCCACAGTCTTCAAAATTCTGGAATTTCACTCCTTCTGTTTTACTAATTTCGATAGGATAGGAGCACTGATTAGCTTTTCAAGGTCTGCATCCTCTCAGCTTCATATCCAGAAGCTACTTGGGATATGAAGCTGTGGTTTTCTAGAAAGTACATATATTAACCATGAATAACAATAAATATAAATTATTAATTTTTTATAATTTTGTTTCTGTGTTCCCAGAATATAGGATTATTCAGGAAAAGTACTCATATGATCATCAAATACAACAAAATACATAATATTTTTCCTTGAAAGGGCCTCAAATAATCCTCTGGTGGACAGGAGGAAGACCATCAGCCTTCTCATTATCCTGTGATATGAAATTCAGATGATGATGATGATGAAGATGATGTGTCCTCTGCCATTTAAAAACCAAAAAATCCCACACTCTAATATTCTTTCTCTTTCTTCTATCTCTTAAAAAGTACAATTCTTTTTCTTACCACATGAAATCTGTACAGTCTAATTTCCATTGACACTCTGCTTCAGCTGGAACACTCATTTCCACTAGAATCTCCATGTATCATGAGACACCACAGCTGGGAACAGATTCACATATTTCTAAGGATATTGACACCTTCATTTAAAGGTAGTAATTTCCTCTTTCTATGGCAGTCTTCAGACATTTGCTTCTGTCGTCAGGCACAATTACTGTTGTCAGGCAGCACAGTGTCTTTGCTGTTACGTATAGATAGAATTTGATCTATATATTAACCCTTGAGCAACTGAAGAATGTATAGATCAAATGCCAAAATCCCAGCAAACAAGATGAGCTTATTTTGTGAAAAGTGTTAGTACTTTAGGATTGTTTAGTGCCGTGCTGTCTTTACCATAACACTAGTGACTTAGTTTGCAAGTGCTAATTTCTTTTTCTCTATAGCAGCTAGCAAAGAGTATATAAGTTACTGCTCACCTTTTTAATGGATGTGAAGAAAGCATAGCAAACATTCATGGAAGTAGGAAACACACTAGTAATTTTGGTAAAGGGTAATTTTTGGATGAGTATAAATTAAATTGTGTAATTAAATTTTGTATTCTAAAGTGGAATGCTTAATATTCTGCATATTTACATTTAAGATATTGAATTCTCAGAATGCAGATCAAGCTATTTTGATTAATCACATATTGCAGCAAGAATAAAGGAAGCGCCAAATTCAACCTCAGTGTTTTCAGAAGACAGAATGCTCAAAACAGACAACAAAAATTCCCAAAATATTATAGGATTCTCAAAATTCTCAGCATGTCCGAGCTCTGAATGAACATTTAATTTTCTTGTCAGTGATTCAGAATATCCACAGCTACTTTCAAGCAGCAAGGAAAATGTCATGCCAACTGGGATCAAGCTTTGTTTTAAAGTTGAAGGCATGAAATAAGCACCAAGAAGACAGTTGTACACCTGTTTTCAAAAGTAAAAAGGCATCTCAGATCTATTTTACTTTTGAGAATTTGGCTGAGGACATATTTCAGAAGCCCAATAGCTCATAACATTATTCCAAATGTTCTACTCTGTATGCCTAATTAGGCTGCTGCACATTAGCATAAGCATGATGCTTCATGATTAATGTATAAGACACAGCATGGAGCCCTGAATAAATTCATCTACACATGCTTCTCTCCATTTCTACTGCAAATAACCAGCGTGCCTGAACTGCAGTCTATCATACCTGTAGATACAGCTTTGTATCATATATAAAACTGTATAAACTTCATTATGAAGTCATACTGGTCTGTAAACTTTTTAAACTAGAAATATTAGCAACAATAAAATGTTAGCTCTTAGAAAGCTACTTGCATTTATACTTCCTGTGATTTATAAGAGGTTGTTGGTGGGTCTTTTTCCATGGTAAAATTTAGTATGAACTCTATGGCTTTATTCTCAAAATTGAACTCGATTATGTTTAAAACAAAGAATTTTTTAAATAAATGACCTAAAATTAATTTTACACTATTACTCTTGGGGTAATATTAACCTAAACAGAACAAGAACTTGCTCTCCAAAGAAGAGCAGTTTTTTTAAAAATTCAATAACTCATAGTCAAAATAAATAGGAAAACTCCTCAAAATGTTAACAAAGGTCTGATGGATAAAAAAAGAGGATGCCACAGTAAGAGTGCCTGGGAAATGCAAGTCTAACCTTTGATGGTTAAGCAGTGGAGATATCTGGAGAGACTACAAGCTCATACATACACTTTTAACTGCAATTCTTTGCACTAAAATGAAGACTGATCTTAGGGGATCTTCCACTCAAGCTTAGTTTGTTTTAAAAAGAATTTTAAAAATCCATTATCATTATTTAATGACTTTTTCCTTATACTACAAATAGCATACACTGATTGCGATTTATTTTCATATATCAACATGACCATTGCCATTGTCTTGGCCCAGCAGAGAAAGTTATAAGGTGATGTTATTGGCAGAATCTCAAAGCTGGGCATAGAGTCAATGTAAGAGGAAAAAGATAGAAACAAAATTGTTCAGTGTGCCCAGGAGTGTTCAATTTTCTTTCAAAAATAAATTTAATTTTTTTAAATGAAAAAATATTCAAAGATTTGTAGTTTGGGGTTTTTAAAATTTTTGGTTTTTAGCAGCTGACACCTAAATGCTGCCATCTCACTAGTGAGCAGCCATTGGTGTCAATGATCAGTGGGATTCAAAGTAGTTTTGAACATTTACCTGCATTTTGATATCAAGAATAAAACCATGGTCATTTTAAGCATACTAATTTAAGAGAACTAATGGTAAATCCATTAAGCATTACATTTACATTATTCTGAAATCAATACACATATACAGCACTTTATGCTTAATCTTTTCTACAAAAATAAGTTTATGCTTTGAACTAAATGTAGTCTGTCATGAGCAAAGAACCTACACCTTGTTCAGGTGAGTGCTGGTCAAAACAATTTATTTTTGGAAGGGATGTATGTGATAAGCCCAAAACAAGCAGAAGCCAACATGCAAAGCTCTAGAGGAAACTATTCCCCACCCTAAGTAATAAAGCCAACATAAAACAATTCTACTGTATGCTTCTTAAGCAGCCTTAAGGATCACCTTTGTTGTGTGAACTCCTTGATCTCCACATATCCATATGCAATAAAAAAAACTTCAACATGACAGAAACATATTGCCAAAAGCTGATATATTTGTGTTTGAAAGTGAGGGAATTTTCTTTTTTTTCCAGCTTTCCCTTTTCCCTTTGAAATTTGTATCTTTCTATCTATTGAGTACACTTGTTAAAATAATAAAAGTAAAGAAGTCTGCAGAAATTAGGTTTTCCCTCTAAGTGTATGGTAGCATTGCTTTAGGGCTTAAAAATATTCTAATTCAGTCTGTAGCAGCCCCTATGAGATCATCCCTGAACTCTTGTGTCTCCCTTTATGCAACTTTTATGGAGTCAAATCCACTTCACCAATGGCACACACACTTTGTACATTATGTTGTCTTAAGAGGAATTCATTTTATGGCAAACAATATCTGACAGATAACATACGGAAAGAAGTTTATTTTTTAATATTCTTATAAAATAAGACAAAACCATGGGACAAAGGCTTACATTATAATATGTTTTTTATTACAATAAAACAGATTTTGAGAACATTGAGAGGTATAAACATATGGCATATTTAAAGGAAACCTTATTAAAATTATATTTATGTATTACTAAAATATTAATTTCAATATTATATACTTTTAAAGTATTTCTATACATTTCAACCAACATAAATATATTAAGCACCTAGTAGAAGCTGTGGTATGGAAAGCATGAACACCTGATAAATGTTCTAGGTTGTATTTGTGTACAATCAAGGTAGTTTCAGCAGCAAAAACCCTCACTATTTTCTTAGTATTACATAAAAAGTAGAGCATCAAAATAACCAAACAACAGCAACAAATTTTAAAAAACCTTCTTCAAAACATTCAGTAGAAGATGAATTGTGAGTTGCTTATCTGTGCACTCATTGTCCTTATCTCACCAATATTCTGCCCAAAATTACTTGGAACAACTGGCATTTATACAGAATTGTAGGTACATGTAACCCTACATTATAGAAAAAGGAGCAAAGAAACTGATGGTCCTTGTATTATATATGTATTCTAACATGATTTTATATTTATTGTCTCAGAAAAGAAAAAAAAAAGCACCCTAGATATGAGGAATATCAGGATTATAGAAGATTCAATTATAACTTTGACATCTTAGGTACTTTGTAGGATATTATATCGCAAGGCTCTGCTGCTTACCTCTGGTTAAAAACCAGGCTTACCTCTGCTTCTGTCACTACTCTTGCTTCCTCGACAGGAAGTTTTCTGCTAGTGTTGGCCAGTTGTTTAGCCAAAGTCTACAGATCTCTTATGTGTAGCAGTTTCATCATTTAGCAGGACATTGGGAGTATCATCCACACATCAGTCACTCTGCTATATGCAATGTCTGTAACATGATATAGATAGATAAAACATTCTTCTGTAGACAAAGGGAGGGAGGATGCCCAAAGGTCTGAATCTTAGGAAATAGTCAGGTTCAAGATGGATAAGCAATTGGTTCCTTAACCTCATACCTTCCCTAAAAAGTGAGGTACCATTTGAATTGCATTCAGTACTTAGATACCTGTAAGGGAATCACATTAACTAAGGCTTCCTTAAAAAAAAAAAAAAAAAAAAAAAACCAAAATACACCCCAGTGATGGAAATGCCCATTTTTTTTTCTGAGCAATTTAATTTAATTCTAGTGTTGACATCTAGTCAGAGAGCTTCTCTTTTTGCTCCCCATACCTCCCTTACATGAGCTAATTGTTTTGCAGTTATGCGTCCATCTCTCACAGTGGTAAAAGAAAATAAAGTCAAGTCAAAGAAAAAGTTGATCTTATCCACAAGATAGAGGGTTCTGTACAGAACTACATTTTGGCACTAGATGTGAGCCACTATGGCTTAAAATCATGCTTTGACAATAGCATAGAGTCATGGTCAATACAGTTCTCCACTGCTGGAACTCAGATACCCTCACTCAAATTCAAGAATATGTGTTTTTTCAGGTATCCTGTTCTTCCTGGAGAGATGGTACACTAGGTTAACATGGCTGTAGTCCACTGGAAATGGTCATGAGTCATTAGAGCTGCCAAATGACTGCAATCCTCATATTTTAGTGGCAAAATATTGTCATAAACAAAAAGTTTTAAGTTACTTATTATTTAGGATACTTTGTATTTTTCAATTTTTTATTCTCTCTAAGACATAAACCTAAGAAAAATGAAACTTCTGCTTAATCCACAAATTAAAAAAAAATTTAATCCACAAGCTCTGTTCTCTATGTTTCTATTAGATATAATATCACTGCACTCATGCACACATGAACTTTTTTTCTGAGATAGAAATTGGTGATCCGCGTTGTCTTATTCACATGTTTGATACTACAGGAAAACTGGTTTTCTTTAAAAGGAGAAATATTCTCGTGGTCTTTTGGCCTTCTGTCTTCTTTTCAGAACAGTGTGCAAGCCAGAGACAAGCAAAATGCTCTCCTAGAATATGAAGGAAACAGAAATATAAGTAAAAACATATTAAGCAAGAAGGTTTGTTTGAGATGATTTTCTGAAATTGAAGTTCCTATGAGCACTTGGTGATCCTATTCTTTCTTTCAACTTGATGTAGAACCAACCCCTCCTCCACCATGAAACCTCACAAAGGTGAGATGGGGGAAAAAATTGTACTAACTGCTTCAAATGAAGGTGCACTGGCTGTCTACAGTTCTTTGCTATGTTTTGCTAGGCTTCTGAGCCTAGCAATGGAAGGAAGCAATACAAGGCTTGTTTCTCATTTTCCCACAATGGCTCTTTTTTTCAAGATGTTTCCAAAAGACATATGCATATGTTATATCTAAATGTCACTATAAAACAATATGTAGCTCACCTTTCTGAGAGAGATTCTGGTTACATGTGTATAAATCAGAGCAAACAAATATTTTTCTCTTATGTCATTATATATTGAATATTCAACATCAATATTTTCAGCACAGAGCAAGTCATCATATTTACTTAGTGATGTCTGTGTTCTTTCCTGCATGACTTGCTGATTGATAGGCTCAGAGAAATATTTCTTTTGAATACACATAGGATTTATTCCTGAGGCAAATGAAATTTCTTTTCCATTTGAATGTACCTGTTGTCAGCAGTCAGGATTTCACAAGAAGAGATAATCCCAAAGACATCTTAAATGAGAGCACAGAGAGGTCTGAAGTGCAGTTCTAACACCTGAAAATCTCCCAATGTGACTGCAAATGAGAAGAAATGTGATTCCGGACATTGTTGCTAAGGCACACTGTCATGTATGGAACAAATTGTATTGCTTTGCCAAAACTGCTTTCATGCCTTCAAAGAGTCATCTGTAACAATATGCCTAATTATTAATTAATGAGCGATGCAATACCACAACACCTAAGATCAGGGAAAGGGGAGCAGACTTCTCACCTAATAATTGTGGAGATTTCCATGTACAGCCATACCTCATGGTATTTAGAACAACAAGGCTGCAAGGCAACCTGAGGCTGAGATTTCTGGGGAGAAAATTCTCAAGGAAATTGTTCAGTTATGAAGAAAGGAAATGTTTCAATATCTCTCCCAGAATGTTCAATCTTTAAAAAGGACCACACAGGAATAAGAATAACAGTAAATAAAACTTTGTTCTTATTTGTATCGCTTCATACCTGAACATTCAGATTAGCCTATAAGCAGCATAGGTGTTTCAACTGAAAATTATTAAGGAGAAAAATTACTAAAAAAGCATTTGGTGTAAATATTATCATCCTCTGATTTATACTATTAAAATATAAGAGGTCAAAGAAAACTCTGCTTTTCTCTATTGACATAAATCTGACAGTTTTCAGCAATAAAAGATGGAGAAAATCCCTTTTCTTTTTACAGGCAAAATTGGAGAATTTTTTAAGATGTTAGCAAACAGTTTTAAAATATTTGAGTCCTTGGTCACATCTTACCTTTTATGTTGTCTTGCACTAGAACGGGTTCTTCTTTGCTGCACTCTACTTAAACTTAAACACCTTTTCATGGGAAAGCAATGCAAAAACAGGTTAACAGCATCTTAGAACAGAAATTATTTATAGGGGAAGATAAAACTTTTAAAGAACCTTCCTATCTGATCATCCAGGGGCCCTCTGGCATGGTCACTCTTGCACCACCTGAGCTGGGACTGAGGCTCCTTCACAGCAACACCTCCTACTCTCACACAGTCACACCAGCTTTTCTCAGTGGCTCGACCTCAGGTTTGCCATTGCAGTCTCGAACACCCATATCCTTCAAATAATTTAACCATGGTGCAATAACCAGATAACAGAACTAAGCCTGAGCTGGTACTTCCAAAGAGGGACCCAGAACAAAGGAACCCTTGGCCTTTTATACCATCACAGTCTGAGCAAGTGAGAGTCTAGGGGACAAGGGCTCCTGCCATGTCTGGTCCCCTGGCTGGGCCACAGGTCCCTGTACTCTTTGTTGTGCAAAGGGTTGGCAGGTCATGGCCTCTTGCTTCAGGCTCTCGTCACCCAGAGTTCAACATGCAGCTCACACTGCAGCTTTCAAACCAAGCTACTTGCACTGGATGTATTCATCAATGAAATTAGATAAAAGTGTAAACCTTTACTAGGTCCAAAAAATGGTGTTTCATCAATGCCAGTAAAAATCAAGCATTAGGTTTTATCTATTGACTGTGAAGGTAGCTGGACCTTTATAAGCAGGGATATTTGGTACAATGGATGTTGCCTTGTAACATCTGAATAGGCACATACACTTATGCTCCCAACATGAGGCATGAATATAAATTACATGTGTACAGTTCCAGGGCTATGATCCTGCTGGGATCACTAAAACATGGTGCCGTGTGTCCCTTGACTGGTTGCAATGGAGAGATACAGGTTCTTTAGGAAGAACAGGTTGGGAAGACAAGGTGGAGCAGAGCTTTATATGACACAGAATATTTGGAGCTCTGCCTGGGAATGAGTAGAGTAGTGTAGTGGGTGTCTGATACAGGCTGCCAGACCAGAAGGATCAAGTGAATATATGCACCCTACATATAGGAGATAGGATCATTCTCACATTTGCAGGCCCTTGTCTTCACAGGGCTGTGTTATTTGCTAAAGAGAAAACACAGGGGGTGAGAGTCTGGGCTGTTACAGGTTAATGATTCAAAACATTCCCCATGGGTGGAGATGCCAGGGTGCTTTGTTGAAGCCAGGTTTGGAGGTGGAGGAGGGGAGCTTTTGGGTATGTAATGGCTAACCTGTCTTTTGGTAAGGCACAGGGTGAATGATGAGCTATGAGTGACATAAGAGACAAATTCTATGGGGATAGGATTTAGCTCTTGTCAGGCTAAATGGTCTTCCTTTACGCAAACCACTGGGCTGTAAAACTCCCCATCCTCCCATCCCCCACTGTAGGTCTCATGAAACATTCCTTGTCCTACTGTGCTGGCATGAGAGGAGAAAACTCTCATGTCTCAGAAGGTGTCATAAACCATCAAAGACCCCTGAAGTGCCTCCAGACTCAAATGAGTCCTTCCACCAGAGAACTGAAAGCTCCCCTGCAGTGGAGGTACCTGGGCACTCCCACCTAACCTGAGTGTATCATAATCCATTAGACTTTGTGTTTTGCAGCCACTCTGTGGTTTCTCCCACCTCTGACAAATTGAGACCAAGGGACCACTCTTCACAGGTCGACAGGTGGTGAGATTTTCACCCTCTTATCCTTTCTCTCTCTCTTTGTATTTTTCCATATACATGTCCCTGAGTGATATTTTTCCCCTTTCACATTGCAATCCTTTCATTTTATTTAATAACTATAGACAACAATAATCAAAATGACACTATACTTTTCTTTGAAAACAAATTGTTCTAAAATAAACCCTATGCATATATATTTACAAACATTATTCATGTTTATTCACTGATTATTCGGAGTCATTTCACTCTAATTTTCCTCTAAGGATCTATTAATAAGAAGCTGGATTAGCCTTGTCTTTCTGCTGGGATGGACTGTCACACAGGGCATAAGTAAATCAGGAGGCTCCTGTAGTGCATCAACAACAACTTCCTCGCCCAGATGACAGAGAAACCAACAAGGAGAGGTGCTCAACTGGGCCTCAAACTCAGCAACAATGAAGGGCTCATTCGGGATGTGAAGGTCAAAGGCAACCTTGGTAGCAATAAGCATGTGACAGTGGAATTCAGGATCACGAGGGGAGAGTGGAAGGGAAAAGCAAGCTTACAACCTTAGATTTCAGGAGAGCAGATTTTGGTCTTTTCAAGGACCTATTTGGCAGAATGTCATGGAATTGAGTCCTGGAAAAAGGGTAGGGTGCCAGAAAGTTGGTTAACATTCAAGGATTACCTCCTTCAATATGAAAAGAGCTCCATTCCAGTTAAGAGGAAGTCAAACAAAAATGCCTCTAAGGTAATTTAGGAGCAGAGACATTGTGGGATGATACTAGGAAAGCCAAATCCCAACTGGAATTTAATCTGACTAGAGATGTCAAAGAAAGCAAGGGTTTCTATATCTGCTTAGGTAACAATAAGAAGGCTAGGAAAAAGTTATGCCTGATGCTAAATGAGTCAGGAGACTCAGTTACACAGGATATGGAAAAAGCTGAAGCAGAGTGCCTACTTTGCCTCAATCTTTACTAACAAGACCATCCTTCTGGAATCTCAGGTCACAAAAACCCAAGAGAAAGGCAGAAGATAGAACAATATAACATTGGTGAAAATCATTGGTGGACAACCTCCTCCCAGGTCATGGAATACTTAAGCAACCTGGACATTCCATAAGCCCTAGTGGAATACACCCACTGGTGCTGAAGTCACTGGCAGTTGTCATTGTAAGGTTCTTCTTGAAAATATTTGATTGAAATGATGGTGGCTGTGAGAAGGGCCCTTTTCCTGAAGGAAAAGAAACGGCACTCCTACTTTCAAGGTCAAGGAGAACAGGCAGATCAGCTCCACCTTGATCCCTGGGAAGGTGATGGAGCAGCTAATACTGAAAAACTATATCCAGACATATGAATGACAAGAAGATCACTAGAAGTCTTCATCATGGATTCACTGAATGAATGTCATTCTTGACCAATTTAATAATCATCTACATCTGTATTACTGGCTTGGTAAGTGAGGAGAGAGTAGACTACAGCAAGGTTTTCAAAACTATTTCTTCTAAGATCCTCATCAAGAAGTTAATGAAGTTTAGTCTGGATGGGGAGACAGTGAGCTGGATTGAAAACTGGCTGAAATCCCAGGCTCAAAGGGTAGTGTCTTGAAATCTTTTTGGAGGCCAGTAACTTGCAGTTTACCTCAGGGGTCAATTCTGAGCCAAGTCCTGGTTAGTATTTTCATTAACAATCTAATAATGGGGCAGCATGTACCCTCAGCAAGTTTGCCAATGACACAAAACTAGGAGGAGTGGCTGAGAGCTCAGAGGGTCATGCTGCCTTCCAGAAGGACTTAGGCTGGAAAAATGAGCTGAGAGGAGCCTTTGAAGTTCAACAAGGGGCAATTGCAAAGTCCTGCACAAACAATTGCATCAAGTTTCCCTGGATCTGAACCACCAAGGAGCTCTGTTCATTCTGCTTCTGAAGTTTAACATTTCTTTGAGTCAAATAGAAACACTACACACGTGAAAAAAAAAAAAGAAAAAAGAAACAAAGCAAAAACTTGTATTAAATTATTTATTTGAATGAATGTTACAAATATTAAGTGCAAAATTATGTGTGGTAAAAGAGTGCTGAGTCAGTGTACTGAAATGATCAGGTTTTTATAGGACAGCAACAAACAGTTCTTTCAAGTCTTCAAAGTCTTGTAATATTCTTGTTATACTTAAAGGGGTTATCTGAAACTGAGACAGCTGACATTTCCAAAGAAAAACAAGAGGAAAATTACTCCATATGAAAAACAACTATGGCTGAAACTTCAGTAGAATGCAGATATTAATATTAGGAGTAAATGAGGTGATAGTGCAACCCGAGAATGCTAGGATTACTCAAATGATTTATAAGCTGCACCAAAATCCATTCTGTTTGGCACGGTCATTAAGCAATCACACACATTGGAAAGTGGAAGAATTATTCTGCACACCAGTTTCTGAGCATAGAATATACGATAGGAATGACCATGATGATGCAAAAATGCTGTTAGCCCTCTCTCCTGACTCCAAAAATGGCTAATGGTAGACATTTGGTGAAGAAGGTTTATCAAGGGCAAGTTTGTTTCAGTAAAAACCCAGGACTTTGTGTAGGCCAGTTTCTGCTGGAACATCTAATGACTTTTGAATCCTTATGATACATAATTTACAACAGTCTGTATTTTGGATTTCTGCAGTTTTGTTAAGCATTTGTTAAGAAATGTACTTTTCATTTTTCCTGGGCTAGTGCTTGCTGATTTTGTCTAATGCCCTTAGTGTGCTCAGCAAGAAACACTGAGTAATCATATGCAGCTTCCATCTGGCTAAAGATCAGAGACATTCCACCACAGAGTAATCACCAACTAATGCAGGGAGAACTAAATGCTTCTCTTTTACTTATTTTGCTGAGAAACTTACAAAAATCTTGAAGGCCATAAGTTTATAAGTTAGAAAGCAAAGAACCAGCATGTCCTGCAGTTTAACTTGGTTGATTTTGGTGTTAATTACTTGTGAAGGAAAGCTAAGGACAGAGATATCTATACTTATCTCTGTGCATGTTTTAAGTGCCACTTCTTTACAGCATCAATTAACATATGGTGTAGAAGCAAATAAAAGGAAATAGCTATATGTGAATATACATATTCTTGTAATCAGCTCTCTGTGTTGAAAAAGAATTAATTAAATAAACTATTTGCAAAAAGACAGTGACACTACCAGACGTTTTGCAAAGATCAAAAAGTGATCTAGAAATAGAACTCTAGGACAGATGGTAAAATGTATGAGAGTTTTAAAGAACTCTGCATGATAAATCATTTCTGTAGTGTGTACCTCAAACTGCCAAAGACTCACAGAAATTAGTTCATTATCTTGCTGACTGTGGGTCCTCATCTCTATGTTTCTCTCAAGTTCTTTCTTAGGGTAAAACCCCCTCACATTATTTTTACATAAACCAAGTCAGCCCTCATCATAATCGTGACACAATTTTATCTTTTGTACAGCAACAAACAGTAGAGTCTGCTGCTCTTTTAAAAGATAATAATGCCATTTTATTCAGAATATGAGAACAAGCAGTAACATGAAAGGAATTGAAAGCCAGTATAGGATGTTAAAAATTAGGAAAGCAATAAAAATTTTGGAACATTAAATATTCCTGAATTGTAAGGAATTCAATGATTCTGTCCTCTGCAGACATCTTCTCTTCATTAACTAATTTTTCCCCAATGAAAAAACCACTTCTTACTTTAAAACCTGCTGCTGACTTTCTTCCAACACAGGTCTCACCTATTTCAACCTATTTCAAAGCCGTACCTCCCTCTTCTTTGCCCCTTTGCTTGCTAACTGAATTCCCTTCTGTGTTGCCTGACTCTGAATGCTTGGAGGCACTGCTGGGACAGATTTGTATGTTGTTGCATAGGAATAGATTCCACTTTCACTGTGTCCATTAATTGTTAATGCACCATTTTCATTTGTGGTCCTTTTCCATCAATTCTCATAATGCAGTCCCTCTACTTGAATTTCAATCACAATTACTTTACTTTTCAGCAGTTGCTACTTTTATATTGTAAAAGTATAATATGGTAGTTGCAGAATGGCAAAGGATATAATGGTAAGGATATAATTTTGAACGAATAACAGGAATACCAAGACATAGTGTAGGAAACCATTCCTTACTCACAGTATCCACATGCAAATATCTTACTACAACATAATATAGTGGAATTGTAAAGACAGGTGATTTCATGATGTTCATATCAACTGTGACTAATTTGTTGCCAAAGATTTGGGTATTGAGCAGCAACATATTTAAGTCATGCTGCTGCCTCTTCTGCCAGTTTATGTCACCAAGGAGATACAATATGAGAAATGTCTTGTCTTTCTCTAAGCTGAGCCAATTTGAGGAACAGTGATAATTGCAAAAACTGGAGAAAATCATTAGTAACACTTCATTAATTTCATGAAGAACAGAATGAAACCTAGAGGTAGTTTATCTGTTAATAATACTACTCTTTTTGACATTGCTACTTCCAGAGTAGTTCACTAAAAACATTGATAGCTTACAGTGATTTGAAATGTCAGAATAAACTTGTGGAATTTTTGGAAAATTTCTGCTCAAAATTTTTATAATGAAAAATTTTGTCTGTTCAAATTTCAACTTTACCATGGTATTCAATTTTGGTTTAGGTAATTTTAAGTATAATATTTTTTCTTGGGGCAAGTAGATCTGATTCTTCACACTTTCATTTGTAAAATAAAATCAAAAACTGTTTCAATATTTGTTTGTCCCTGTGTTAGTTCCTAAGGAAGCTTGTAACAGCATTTTTAGGATGAGCTTTTCTATACAGAGGAATCACTGATTTACTTATATCTCCCATAAAATAATTCAGTTTCCCTTCTGAATGCATGACTAAAGCTCCTAGGGCAGATTATACTATTATTTAGTTTACCTCACTTTCAGAGTTCACAGTGCATATGAAATTATAATAAAACCCTGTGGTATTCAGGTTTTTATCAAACTGAGAACAAAACAAGCATCCCACAGTAGCCTGATGAATGAAAACACTGCAACAGTGATAATCATATCCATGAATCCTCCTTCCTACTCCACCACCCCCAGCAGATCCCTGATGGAACGGTGACAGTAACTGAGGCTGAGCTTCTGGAGAGCTGGATATCCCAGACAAAGAGTGATTAGTCCTGTGCACCTCAGAGTACGTGCACACAGCATCCTTCTGTCCAGGATACCCCAGACAGTTGGCCCACAGTTATTTAATTGCAATATGCTAGCAGGCATGATAACAAAAACTGAAATTAGAATGTTGCTTTAAAAAAAGCTTTTTAAGCTTCCAGTGCAAGGATGGTTTGATGCTTTGCCATATCATCTAATTCAGGATCAAAATAAGAGTTGTAATAATTAATTTCCCTTGGGGAAAAAAAACCCAAACCGAACACCTCTACCCCCTTCTACCCCTATTACCTGTTATACTTACTTTATTTAAGGGTCATGAAAAAAAATCACAGATCAAATGTCCTTAATTATTAAAAATCCCCCAAAGCCTCCATTTCTAGGAAAGTAGAATTTTTGCAGTTCTTGCAGAACTGAGTAAGCAATTATGCAGTAGGACAGAAAACTTCCAGTTTTGTATGACATTTAAATACAGTGAAAATAAGATAGAAAGGGGAGATGAAGGAAAATAGTCCAGCTGATCTACTTAAAACTGACCAGGGACTTAAAAGCAGATTTCTAACATCATTAAAAGTGAAACTGACAGGCTGCAGTGAGGATCATACCTTGGCTTCCCCTCTGCCACATATTTGTCCTCTGTCTGTGAGTGCTCCTTTAAGAACCAGGATCAGGTTATCCTGGTGGAGCAGCTCCAAGCACATCACTTCTGATGATCCTCCTTGGGCAACTGGCAAGTCTCACGTGCAGTCTAGAGGTGTGAAGCCTGGAGCCCAGGTAAGCTTCACTGACAGCAGATCCAGATACCACCATGAAGAGGTGAGGATCATCTTAGCTTAGTAATGGGGGCACTCACGTAATAAAGAAAACATTCTGTGTTTGCTCTTTTTCTTTTCTTTTTTTTTTTTCTTTTTATTTCTGCAGATTACAGAATCACAGAATACTCTGGGTTGGAAGTGACCCACAAGGATTATCAAGACCAACTCTTAAAGGAATAGAACTCAGAACTTTGGTGCTATTAACACCATGCTCTTACTGGCTGAGCTAGTCTCAGGGTAAGATAAGGTCATATAAAATGTTTATAACTAAGAGTTAATGGAATCTGGCCTTCCTTTAAAAATCTTGGATTAACATTTTTCCATGGGGTTCTTTACTTGTTCTGTATTATATACAATTTTGTAAATGTTGTATAAAAATATTTTGGCAACAACCTGAGAGCACAATAAACAGAACAAGCTGAAATGAGATATGTATTCAATCAAAAAGAAAGCAAAGCACCATAAATCACAAAGAAATAGAAAACTAGAGTAAAAAGAAGGAATGTTGAAATAAAGAGCATGATTATATTGTGTAAAATCTTCTCAAGACACATCTCTGGAAAAGTAGATTACTTGAATTACCCCTAAATAGCAAAATCTGAACAATTACCAGAAGAGTATTTAACAGTTGAATAGAGAAATGTTTAGTAGGGAAAATATATTTATAAAGCCCATAATATATTTGTGCAAGTTTATGGTACCAAAAGAAGAAAAAAAAATATACTTATGATAGCAGTCCAATAAATAACCTAGTTAGAACTTTCTTGCCATTCACTCAGGCCCAGAAAGTACTTTTCCTGATAAAGGGAAAAGAGATGCAAAAATGGTAAACATGTGAAGTAAACATAACTTGTAATGGGCTTCCCAGAGCCAGCAGGAAGAAAAGATAATAGCTTCTACAAGTTTTGTTGGTTTTGGGTTTGTTTTTTTTTTCCAATGCCAGTGCTTAGAACACATTGAGTCATCATCAGCTGTGGAGATTTCACTGAGTCTGACTGGATATTTTCATACATTTTGAATGCCATCCCAAAGCCAGATTTGCAATCTTCATTCGATTAACTTCCACATACAGTCCAGGTCCTGTTCCTGTGTACCATATGTCTTTATTTTGCCTGGTGCCTTAATCTGCAAGATGCCACAGATGTACCCATGTGGTCATTTGGCAGCTGGATCATAAAGTCTTTTGTGACCAGTTATTTTCAATGTTTGTATCAACTGCAAAGCAGAAATAAATGGTGATTACAAAAGGCAAACAATAGTCATCTCATTACCCAGCGAAGGCAAGTTGGGACAATAGCAGAGCAGTTGTTTGGCATACTTTCTGGGATTTAGAATCCCTAACAGAGACCTAAGCACTTGAGTGTCCATTTGTGAGAATCAGCTTGGATGTTTGTGCCAGAGCTCTATAGATGCCAGCATTTCCATGCTCTTTATGCTGGGAAAAGAGTCAACTTGCCTATACATGCTAGATAAGCAACGGCTGTGAGCACATTTAGGGGAATGGCCAGGAAAAAAGCATTTTCATTTATTCTCTTTTAGCACCAAAAAGCAACAAGGAGAGAAATATAACCACTGCCACAAGCATGAGAAGGATGGCATCCTGGTAAAGGCATTAGGCAACCAGCAAAAATCTAGTAGCTTATAATATATATATAAAGCATGTATTAGCTATAGACTTTGACAACTCCTTTTTAGAAGAGGTTAAATCTGACTGCAGAAAGGTGAAGCTTATGTTAAGATACTTCTGAATATTCCATAATTAAAGTGGTTTACTTTTATGAATGAAGTCCCTGATATGACCCCTACAGCTCTGTTTTTATTATAGCATGCAAAATAAATAGGAATTTGTCTATATTAAAGTAGATCCTTCTCTGTATCTGCATTTTGATACATTTCCTTCTCATCGGATAGTATTGAGTATATTGACAACTGTGGCTTCTCTTCCAGTTTATTTCAGTCTGTTCCTGACCTATATGCATCATTCTCTTACAGTTCCACTTGTGGAGAAGTACCATGTCTTTAGAATGGTAGAAGAAGCTTTGAATTTCATATTTGAATTGAAGGTATATAGTATCGTAGTACATAGTTGAATATTAAAGAGAATTATTTAGATATTTGTGTGAGCAGGCAAAAAAATAGAAAGAGAGAAGAAAAAAAGGGAGAGAGAAATAATGATACCAATACTTCAGCTCTATATTTACAGAATATAGAGGATATTATTTCAAAAGTAATGGAATTTGTTGCAAATTAGGAAGAAGCAAATATAAGTTTTAAATGTAAAAATAAGCATATTTTCATGCAGTAAAAGAGGTACTTGTGAGTGGGGGGTTTTGAGTGCACTTCTACAAGAATACTAGAATACATGGTGGTACGGGATGCCACCTAAAATTAATGGCTAATCACTTTCTGACTGTTTGAGGGTGTTTTAGCCTTTTTTGATAGGAAGTGCAAACTGTCATCATTGGCTGAACGATAAGTGGACTAATTAATTGCAGGAGCAATTAAGTAGTATTTTTTCTGTGTTTTTAAAGAAGTGAATTACTCTAAATTCAAAACTTAAGCCAACAAGAGAGCTTCAGTTGTGTCATGCATTAATTATGATCTGCGTAATATCCATCAAAGGGAAATGTCTGACCTAATGAAAGGAAAAGCCTAGAGCATACTTTGAGTCTCTCTCACTTTATCTGTTTACTTCCCTTTCTCTCTGCTGCTGATACAGAACTTTCATTCCTTTCTAGTTAATTAACCTATTTGCCCCCTACCTGGTCTCCTACCTCCACTAAAGACCTGGAAAGACATTTGCTGACAGCACAGCTCAGTCGACTTGATTGTATCCTTGTGTGCACTTCACCTGCATGTTGATGCTGCATGTTCTTCAAGGTACCACTACTCCATGTCTTGCCAGGCAAAACTGGAGTTTCTTCTTATTTCCTAGTCAGAGCAATAATCAACATAATTAATAGTAATAGGTATCATATGTATTTAAGCAGACTTCATTATTATTTCTTGACTTCTTATTAATTTTTTGTTACTCCTGAAAACTTTTTTCCCTAGTTGAAATAGCTTGAATGAGTTTGCCAATTACACTGATTAGGAGAAGCTGTGGGTGCCCTTGAGAGCAGAGAGGCCTTAAAGAAAGATCTGGATATCATCAATAATATGAAATTTAGCATTAGCAGGCACCATGGGATGGGCTAATCCAGGCTGGATTATCATATGAACCAGGGAATAAAAGGCTGGAGAGCAGCTCTGCAAAAATTGATCTATGGGTTTGGGTTGGTGATAAATTTATTATGAGTCAGCAGTGCGCTGGCAGCCAGGAGAGCCAGCCATGTCCTGAGGTACATCAGGCACAACATCACCAGCCAGGCAAGGAAGGGGATTGCTCTCCTCTGCTCTTCACTGATGTGGCACCACCGCAATTATTGTGTGCAGTTTTGGGTGCCTCAATACAAGAAAATCAAACTATGTGAGTGTGTCCACAAGAGAGCAACCAAGAGGGTGAAAGGCTTGCAAAGGCAACACTTTGGAGGGGTGGCTGAGTCACTCGGTTTGTTCAGCGTGGAGGAGGGAAGGCCGAGGGGTGACCTCATCACAGTCCACAAATGCCTCAGGTGGGCAGCAGTGGAGGGGGAGGAGGTGTTTGTCTCCTCTCTCTGGAGACCAAGCATAGGACACAAGGAAATAGAATGAAGTTGTGTCAGTAGAAGTTCAGTTTAAATGTTAGAAAAAGATTCTTCACTGAGAGGATGGTCAGTCACTGGCTCCACAAGGAACAGGCTCCCCAAGGAAGGGGTCGTGGCACAAACTCTGTAAGAGTTCAAGGAACATCTGCAGGATGCTCTTAGTCATATGGTCCCTTTCAACAAGAGATATTCTGTGAGTTTATGATGAGACGAATTAAGGAAAGGGAAATAATAAAAAAAACATGCCAAATTAAGAAATAAGGAGGCAGTCATATTTTTCTTATAGAATTGGCTTATTAGATTGAAGAATTTATTGTAATTTGAGGCCAAAGTCCTTCATAGAACATGTATTTGGACAATTGTGTTTTGATTGGTCATAAGATTCAAATTCTTTTAATGTCATTAACCAATTAAACCAGTGATTAGCTCTGTTTTCAAACCACAGAAAAACAAATGAGTGAAGAATTCTTATATATTGGAAATTTCCTCAGCTATTAATAGCTTTGCTATTTGCTGTTATGCACTGCATGTTTTTAGGAACATTATAAACACTTTCAGAACACAGATATCTTTTAAAAGTAAGATTAGATATGTATTACAACATATAGGGGCATGCTTAACGTCTCCTTCAACAAAAATATGCCAACCACTTGCCTTAAAAACTCTTTTGTTGATTTCAGGCAACAGTTCCACTCAAAGCTAGAAGCTGTGTCCAGCATCTGGGTTAAGGGTTGGCCCTATCCTGCATCCTCTTGCACTGCCTTTGAAGTCACTGTTGTCAGCAGTCCAGCCCACCACCTCCACTGGATCTTCCTGCTTTAATTTCCAACTCTCTCATGGCCTATTTCTTCTCTCTACTGTGTGTGATTGAAAACAAGGCACATTCCCTGAAGACTGTACTGGACATTAAGGAAACACAACATGAACAAAGTAATAGGGAGTCAGGAGCTGTGGCATAAGTACTAAGTACCTTAGGGTTTGAGAGCTCTCAAAGCCTAGTTCTCTCTCTTAGAGGCCTATGACCTGTTATGAAATCTGAAGGACAATTGTGATGCATTTTTTCATGTGACATTTTAAAGAGAAGTGCAGTTCTGAATTCCTTCTCATGATATAAAAAATTTAACCTTCCTGGATGGATGGAAAAAACAGCATGCTCTAGAAAGGTGACTACTATGAATTGGGATCCTAGACTATGTGGTTAATGTGAATTAATGGCCACAGAACCATTCTGCTGATTTTCATAAGATTGCAATGGATTACATTAAAAATCCAACATAAGAACCCACTATTAGATGAGATACTACTAAACATCTTAAACATCTCTTATACATACATATATTTTTATATACTATATTAGTGTATATATTAGGTATATATGTTTCTTAAAAAGTCCAGACGATAAAGCAGAAAGGAAGAAATATGTGAGAAACTAAACTGATATCATGAAAGATTTATTAAAAGATGCGTTTTGCTTTCCATGACAAATATGAACAATGAGGTAAAACAAGAGGGGGAAGAAGGAAAAAGCATGAGTAAGCAAGAGTAGATAAAAAAAATGGCAAAGATTCCCATTATTGTTATTAGCAGTGTCATTAATAACCCACTGCAGCCATGGAATCTTAATATGTTCCCTTATCCCACAACAAGTAATTGTCTCCAGCCAGAAAAACTGGTTTTGCTTTCTAAATTATGTAACCAAAAAAATTGCCATCTATTGTTTTCTTTCTGCAAAGAGATATAGGCAATCTGTAAAACTATTTACACTTTACAAATTGCATTATATTACCTCAGATTCAATTTAAAGCATAATAAGAGGTTTCTTATATAATGTGTTATTTTAAGGAACTTCAAAGAACATGATTAAAGGACAGACTATGCTATAACACTTGGTAGCAATTTTGCTTTTATTCTGATGGGTAATTTCTTTCTATTCAGTGATCAGTTACACAGGACTGTGCAGAGTTTCCACAAGAATAGCAAAATTAAAGGAACATAAAAGCAAATATACTAACGAGGAATTATTTAGATCCAAAAAGCTACATCTCTTAATTTTAAAAAGATTTATGACCTAAGCAAGGCTTTGGAATACTTTGTGGGTGGGTTTTTTCCATGTCACAATAAAAACAGGGATAGAACTGAGACATTTGAATGTACGTTGATCTTCTTCTAAGTATTTAAGAAATTTTATTAGCATATGCATTACTTATCCCATTGAATAACTGCAGAAATTTTTCTTTAAAAAAATCCAACTGCTGCACTTGCAAAGAAAATAATCAAGAACAGAGGTGGCATTTTACACTGTTCTCTCATTGAGTTGTTATATGACCTCTGGAGAGGAACATACTTAACTTCCCTGAACCTCTGCTGACTTTTCATCACACTGAAAAATATAGTAATTCTAGTTATATTAAAATCTCTGCAACAACTGGACTTAATCCCATGAAATTAATTTAATGAAATTATTCTCCTTCTTGAAGGTAAACATACACTAAAAGCATATGAAGATTATAGAAGTTATAGGGTCATGCCATAAAGAAATGTGAATATTCCATAAAAAATCTGTACAAATAGATGTTAATAGTAATCAGTCTGAAGTAGACAAAAATTTGCCATCCATCATAAATTAATCAGAGAGAAGAGCTCTGATGGGATTCAGCTCAGTTTTGGGAGACAAATCACCCTGAGTATTTAGGCACCACTAAACTTTCATATGCCACATGCATAACTCTAAGCTTCTCTAGAAATAATTACCTAAATATATATCATTGAATGTTTTACAACAAAGCAGTTACATATCTGCCTATGCATACCTCTATCATTTAATTGCAACTTCTCATTGCCATCATTTTCATGTTCTGAAGTCAAGGGAGTGTACATATCTCCAAGTGGAGGAAAAAACAATCCCGGTTGATTCAACACTCCTACTCAGGCTTTGACAATTTTTGAGAATTTCACTTTAATCACATTTTGTCAAAGTAGATTGACTATTCAAAAATTTTTGAAAGTCAATAATATTTTTTTTCTAGTTGCTGTGCCAAAATAATCATGCCAAATTTCCAAACTTTCATGTTCCAACTTAAAGTTTTTTGCTGAATTGAGCTATAAATGTCAGACCTTTTTGAAATATTTTTACAGCCCTCACAAGACTGTTTCTAATGCTTCTGGGATTACCAAGCCCTTGCAGTCCCAGAAAAAAAAAAAAAAAACAAAAAGTGTTAACACTTGGAAAATAATTTTGAATATTGTGTGAATATCCATCATAAACTCAACATATGCAGTTGTTTGCAAAGATGTGGAAACATAGAGACTTAGCAACTCCCAGGGTTCCATAATTATTACTAAAAAAGTTTTTTTCTGATCCTGTAAGTTTCATTTGATGATTTTTAAATGAATCTAACAACATATAGGTGGCTCAAGTACAAGATTCATAATACTGCAATTATTCTCCTTCAAAATAATCAGCTTGGTTTCTTTCTTTCTTTCTTTCTTTCTTTCTTTCTTTCTTTCTTTCTTTCTTTCTTTCTTTCTTTCTTTCTTTCTTTCTTTCTTTCTTTCTTTCTTTCCCTTGATTCTGAAATACTTTGTCATTTTGGAAAAGGAGCACACAAGTAAGAAATGAAGCATTTATTTAGTTGGATAGACAGACTTAGAATTAGGGTAATTTACTGACATGTTTAGGTAATTTAACTAACTTAGCTAACCTTATTATTGATTTAATTTTTTTGTAAATCTGAACCTTCTTTTACTTGGCAAGGAGAGCACGTAGTTAGAATACAGTTTCAAGGCAGGGAGTTTAACTACATTTTAATGGGATTATTCACTGATACTTGCCAATATGAGTAAGATTTTCACAAACTGATCCAATGCAAATAAAATGTGGCTGGGAACTGGTGGAAAAATGTGTTCACAGATAATCTCATCAACTATATGCAAATTCATGGAAATAACATGGGATTTAGGTTTTTTCTGGTTTTTGTTGTTTTGGTTTGTTTGGTTGGTTGTTTTTTGGGGTTTTTTTTTGTTTGGTTTTTTTGTTTGTTTGTTTTTATTTTTTTTTGTTAGGCAAAGATTCACTAGATAGCAAAAGCCACTAGGTGGCATTTGTGATATATTAGGCTGGAAGCACTGGTTTAAATATTACATCTAATCCTTGGTTTCAAGAGAACAAGGCATTTAATATTCCAAAGCATTTAATTCAAGGACCTCCCTCCATAATGAGATAAATGAATTAGCAGAATTTGCACTTCTGCTACATCATTTGGAAACCCACTTTCTGAAGTTTCCATTCAACTCCTAGATGTTCTTAGGCATGTATTCCCTGACCCCACAGTACCAGCTTACGTAAGTAATTACTTGTCTACAATTAAGCTGTAAATAATGCAATCACTCCATTCTTGTCCTGTCAGTCTAGTCCCAACCACAACAAATAGGACTAATCACGTACTTACTCAAGTGTGTAATTATTTACAGTCAAACTTCTGTCACTTTCACCCTGTTTGGAAACAGTAGAACACAACCTGTAATTAGCAAATGTTGCTGCAGGCACTTTTACTTGGAAATAAGCCATGGATTCAGCACCTATGTGAGCAAAGAGGTAAACCCTTTGATGCAGGATTCTGGCATGAATTCTTCCCCTTGGGCTATTCTATTATGAGCCCCCAAGAAGGCAGAGATCAATGAATTATTATTATTATTATTATGTCAAATAAGTCTCTAGAAAATCACTTGTCTCCTCTTTGTCAGTGCGTTTGTACGTACTTACATCATGGTTATATGTATGGATATATATGTATAAATATCCTTATGAATGTTATACCAGTGTCTATGTATTAACGTGTATCTGAAGATGTAAGGCTTAATCAGATATACACCTGATTTTGATTTTCTTTGAAATGACTGAAAAGTCTTGGCATTCACAAGTTAGATTGATGGATATGCACTTTGACTTGTCTCTTTTTTGTATGGTTAGTGGTCACTTCTTTCCTTGGTTAGAACCTGACACTGCGATAAAAGAAATCATTCTTTCTTGAAATTCAGCAAATATTCAGCAAAACACAATTACATTATCAGGTGCAGAAACAACTGTATGTAAATATGTCTCTAAAAAGCCTAGTCATAAAGCAAATGCCTTTATGTCATGCTGTGGTTTATTGTACTGAAACCTTCCAATTCAGAAATCATTGTCTCATAATAAATTGTGCACATCACACATGTGACATTAAACTGTATGTGCCCTCATTTCAGACTGATTCAGGTTCTGTCACATGTACTCAGCTTGAGCCATTCCTTACTCTATCCCAGGGGCTGGTAAAGAACTACTCAGCCTGAACAAGGAGGCAGAATTTGTCCCATGGAGAAGATTGGAAAATTAGAAAGAAGTCATTTGCCACCTGCCCTTAGCAGTAATTCCAGAAGCAGATGGAATATGAGATTAAACACAGGACCTGATTTTTGCTTACTGGCACATAAGCAAATCATTTAGAAGAAAGACTGGGTAAGAACAGACAGAGAAAATAATTGCCTTACACTTGTTATCAGTTTATCAAAGAGAGTGGACAGTTTATTTCTTCTTGTTCTGTTCCCTGTTTCATCCTCAGTATACCTATAGCTTATTTTTTAACTGTTGTCATAGATGAAAGTTGTTCACCCAGAAATCAGGATGAGTTGACAAAAGATAACACATTTTAAATAAGCCTTTTTGTGGGAAAACACTGGATTTGAAATTCTTCACTAAATTATTCAATAGATGCATTGACCACTATCACAGATGGAATAACTCCCTGTGTGAGACCCTGCTTGTTTTGAGTCAAACAGTTTTTACTGGTGTAGGTCAGAGCAAGGAGGTGAGGGGTTTGGCTTAGAATTTTCAGTAGACACTGGATGAAAGGATCAAATGGAGTCAGAATACTAGTTATCAACGCACTTTTATGATGTGAATGATCAGAGTTGTATAATATGAAACTGGAAACAATAAAAATGAGTTATTCAGTGTGCGTACCAGTCAGTCTGTAGAAAGGAAAAGTCTGAGGATTTCCTTCCTAGTCCTTAACGACATCTGGCAAACAGGTTTCGATAAAATGCCCGGGTATCCAATTACCATGGAAACAGTCATACTGGATGGAGTCTGTGGCACTTAGCTAGTTAGTAGTCAGTTACTGTTGAATTACAGTGATATGAAATTGCTGTAGTCTCAAGATACTTTTTGAAATGGCACTAGCTGCCTCCCAGTATGACTTACTTGAACAGTCTATATCAGCCAGAACAAAAGGCTCAGTAAATGTTTCCAAGTTGACAGATATTCTGTTAGGGAGCTATTATTTGCTGTCAATATGCTGCAGGGAGGATGCAGACATGCTGGCCTTTGTTTACTTTTTTAGCTGCCAGATAAGACCACGACCTTTTGCTGTGGATTGTATACATGTGGTGAACATTTGTTTAAACTTTCTTCCCACCACTGTAAACATCCAGATTACATTATGCAAATGAGACATAAAATAGAATTCAAGGGACATAAAATAGAATTTTATATTTTTCTACCTAGTAATGCTTCCCACATCTTTGTATTTACAACACCTTAAAAAGTATGTAATCCTTGGAGGAAAGTGAATGATTCATATAGCTATTGCATATAATTCTTTCACAACACCAGAAAGTCTGTCAAACTGTCATTGCAAGCTGCCATCTGAGAAGCTGCCCTTCAGAGTCTTAATTTCCCTTTCCTTCCCCCTTGCATCCCACTAAGATTATTTACAAGACTCTGGTAACCACATCTGAAATCAGCCCTTGTCAGATTATTAAAGATTTGTAAACTGCATGAGAGAGTAAACTACAAGATGTGCTGATAAGGAGTCAGGTATATCAGTAATGAACATTGCCAGTTTCTTGTTATCATTTGAGAGTAGCATATGCCTCAAGGATTTACCTGTACACTAAGCTTTTTTCCTAGGTAAACCAGCTGCTGATTCTATTCTCTTTCCACAGTGTATTAAACACATCCTTGTGTCACCAGCAAGAACAGGAAATAAAGTGCATTAGTATTTTTTTCTTTACTACTGAGTATTCTGAATATAAAAAAAAAAGTTTGATCTGTAGTAAGTCATCAGCACTGCAAAATATATGCAATAAAATGCATTTTATTAAATAGCTTTTGTCTGTTCTAAGGTATGTGTTTCACAGAGAAGGTCAAGCTTTGTCTTCATAGTTCATTAAAATATTTGCTCCATTTTCACTCACTAAAATGTGACATTTTGACTCCTTAAGTTCAAAATTATTTTTACTTTTCCTAAAAATCCATATGATATTTTTTCCTAAATGCATGTAAAACTGAACTAATGACATCTTTAAGTTTGCAGTCCATCACACTGAAAACTAAATCTAAGAAATTGATATATGCAGTATGCTGAGGGTTTCAACAATGTAAATGTTAAGCTTCCAAACCTGCAGAGCTTTGGAGTGACTTGTTAGAAGCTGCCATGAATTACAAAACTTCTTTTTAAATCTGGAAGGTTGTCACAATATATGCATTTTTAAAACTTTCCTATGTTAAAAACTGCAGAAACACAGATACTATATAATATATGCCTCAAGACAATTCTTAATCTGACTGCTGCTTTCTTAGTCCTGTATTTATTGAAATAATTTACAGTATCCAGAATATAGATTATATGGATGGTCTTCCATAGCTGAAGGTTAAAAAAAAAAATCAAAATAAATGGATACAGTTGGATACAGCTTCAGTATTAAGAGAATAAATCTTAAAATGTGATTAGGATGAAAATTTGGAAATGGTTGCAGTTATTGGATAACATTTCAAGGTGAAGTTAAAAAGGTAACACACATGTAAGCTTTTTGCCTTTTTGTCAGTCGAGGAAAGAACATATTCTACATGATATCTGTTGCTTAGAATTTCTAGGGAAGATGAGGAATTTGGTCATTAATCACTTGTAACTAGGTGAAATACATCCACCCAATTTATATTTGTTTGCAATGTAAGAAATTCTATATCAAAACACATTTTATTATTTGTCATTAGTTTTAGGGACCAGATTTCCTAATCACTTATTCACATCACAGATGTGAGTCTGCTTTTGCATAATCAAGACTTCAAAGATAAATCCACAAATGAAGAACTCAGTTATTGGTAAAATCTGGATGCTTGGCTTTTGGCATAAACTTTCTGGAGCTGTAGTTTGAAACTTTAGGCAGCTGTTTAATCTGCGGCTATGTCATTGACCCCCAGGTAATATTAAACACATAGTGATGTGGTTTACAAAGATTTGAATCTCATAAGTTTACAGCTTCAGCTAACAGTTTGAAAAGTAGTCCAAGTTACCTCGGGGGTGGGGCGGTGGGGCTGGGACATGGGGTGCAAGTTAAAAAAAAGGTCCTTTTTCTTGGAAGTAAACAGCTACAGAATCCCAGATCCCAGGTGATGTCACAAAGTTTGTGTGGGGAAAAATACACAGACAAAGAAAGAAGGCAGCAATTCCTAAAAATTGGATAGTCAGAAAAAGTCATGGAAGGCTATAAAATACCGAGATTTTCTTACATAACTGTTGCTGCAGGGTTGTGGGAAAAAAAGGCAACTCCTCATTTAAAGTAAAAAATGGCTGATTCAACAGGTTTTTTTAAAGATGTATCTCTGAAGTTCTTATTGATTGTCACTGCTGAAATAATATAACAACATGTGTCAAGATATGAACTAACTTCATGCTGTACCTTCCCCATGGCACAAGTCTATTTATTTCCTATACCATATGTGCATAAAGAGAATATTGCACTTATTAAAGATGAACAAATAAATACTCATGTATTTATGTTATTTATTGCACAATTTATATCTGACATGGAAACTTTCAGTTCCTTTCTCTCTGCTATTCATTTTTGTACAATCATTCATTTAAATAGTTTCTCCTGAAAATGCAGCAGAAATTAAATGTCTATTCACATTCATGCTAAATGAATCAGTTCTGTTTAATGTTACTCAGATGAATACAAAAGGAATTAATCATCATTAGAAAGATATCAGAATGCTTTACTCTTCAAGCTTTAGTATACTTCTAGGTTGTATAACATTAGATATGAATCCATAGTTAAGCCCCTAGATGCAAAGATTTGGGAAGTATTGGGAGGTGTCTGCATCTGTAAGTAGACTGGGGAATTTTGCTCTCATCTTTCTTTGAAAGTGATATTTATTATGCATGCTCTTTTGAGTTCTTAATGATTTTAATTGGTATGTTTTCTCATATTTTTTAGCCACTCTCTTGTGTCAGAGGCCAGAAAGGAGTAATGCTTGCATGAGTTTGTTTGGACTCATGCACTTTGGTGCAAATTAAGAGAGACAATGGGCAAGACTTGAGGATGGAGATGGATGTGAATAATACGTTCTTCTTCCGTAAGTGAAATACAGAAACTTTTCAGGATTATTTAATAAATTGTCTCCACAGGTTTTCTTTCCAGTTATCAATTCAAGTTAATCATGTTTCCTAAGTTCTTAGCCAAGGTGCATTTGAGTATCAGAGGATAGCAAAATGTAAGTTTCTAACAATTTAAATATCTTGAGAACTGGTTTCATAAATAAATTGCTCATAGCTCTTTATTCATTTCCCTCTAATTTTTTATCACTGCCAGCCCCCTGCTGTTTTCTGACATTGCAGTACTAGGTATTATAATGACCTGAAAAATAGAAACACAGTAATAAAGAATAAGACATCCTGGGAGGGACCTTAAGTGGGTGCTGCCAAATTTAAAACAGCCACAAGGTCAGACAAAGTTTCTCAGCACTTTAAACACCATGTCTTGAAAACCTTCAAGACCACACACTTCATAACTGTTAGGGCAATCTTCTACACTGCTTGACAGTCCTGATGAAGAAATAATTCCTTTAAATCCACTCGTACTCCTGCCGTAAACCAATGTGCAGAAACTGACTCAGGTTTTGTGATAACCACCTCGCAGGCATGGCCAGGCTGTTATGTGCCACCTGGCACCTTCCCTTCCCTGGGCTGAAACAAACCTGGTTCCTCCTCTGCTTTATCATCATGCTTTAACCCTTTTTTTACTCTTCCTCAGTTACTGCTTTTGGCCATTAAGCCTACTGGCTTCAGGAAAACTGGATGAATGTCTCCCAGCATGGGTTCCATTCTGGAGAACCAAGACAATGTGGGTTTGGCTATAAATATATGCAGTAATTTGCCTAGTCGTGTTCTGCTGATATTCCCATGTAGAATGAACTACTTCTAAACATCAAAGTACAGACATTTGGAAGTAAGTTAAAGGGAAATCAGTGCTTATGCATTACTATGTTTTTGAATACAAATGATTGTTTCTTCTTTCAGAAGTGCTTGAAAGAAGGAGTAATAGCCATTAGTAGGCACATGTGCTCAGTGACCGCACTAAATATTGCAATAGATGTATGAACAGGGAAACACCATGTCAGATGGAGGGCTGTTTGGCTATTTGTCTTCTGAATATAATTTTTCTGTCTCTTCTTATCTAGTTCCAATTTCCTGGAAGGAAATGCACAAATTTGTCCTACCAGAAAAGTCTTTGAATTCCAAACTTCATTGAAATAATTAATGCCTTGACCACAGACTCAGAATTTTGTTCTAACTATTCTCAACTTAATAATTCTGATTGGCAACTAGAATTTTACTTGGATTTTCCCAGTAGAATTGTAATGTAAACTTACACAATGAGGTAAAATTGTCACTTCAAAATGTGTACCTGAAAGAAATGGCTATTACATGATCACAAGAAAGCTGAAGAAGATGCTTCATCATTTGCAGTAAACTGCTGCTTATTTTGAAAGCAAGATGAAAAGAAGGGCACTAATACCAGCAAAACTGAAGTTTCTGTGATCTGACGTGTGATAATTTTTCTGAAAGTGAATAATCACAATAGTGACATCACACTAGGTTTGTCCTTTGCATACATGGTTTAAATAAGGACCTCTGGTCCACTAGGCCTTGCTTACCACCAAATAAGTGAGGTACTGCTTGGAAGGTCAGTTCTAGTATCTGCATAAGCATTCTAGCATGTAAAAACCTCCTAACAACCAGATGATGCTTTCAACATGTGATCTGCTCTGTATAACACTGTCATCATGAGAAACAGTTGAATACCAATTTATCTGCTGCTTTGCTGAAAGGTTTATAGCACAGTGAGTAGTAATCACATTAGCTGCCTTTATCACTCGGACTGTACATTACATTAACATAATGCAATTTTATTGCTTTAAGAAATATTAAACTGAAATGAAGGCAAGCAGCGCTTCACTAATGGATTTACAACTTCTGTTATCCTTACTCAGATACAGTGTCTATAATCAGAGAGAATGATATTTGCCCTTCTTCTAAAGAAGAGCTGTTCGCTTCAAATATTGGGTTATTCTGCTAAAGAGTTGAAATCTAATTGGTTTGTTGAGAGACACAGAAACTGCTTTTGTCCTTAATCACGACTTTAAATTGCTCTAAGTTTTTATTTTTCTATATATCCACAACAGAAAGCCACTTGCATGCACACATACTTCTGCAAGAGATTTTTAGACAAAAAAATCTCTTCACTACATATCACTGAAATTTGGTTAAGATGAATAAGTAATTTGCCTTGAGTCTTCTAAAAACCTCTGATTTTCCTGTAGGTATCTGAAGTAGCTTTCCTTCCTCTGGCAGGGAACATTGATAAATTAAATAAACAGCCAAAGAAATCTAATTAATCTCACCCAAATCATCTCCCTGAAGTAAGGGAAAAGAACACATTAAAAAAACCAAAAAACAAAACAACAACCTGTTCCTGTTCTAAGGAGAGTTTGAATGAGTAATAGTAGAAGCATATTTTCCTTGTTTCTACAGTCTCACGGAAGCATGAAACTTGAAAATAAGAACCAATGGCATTAATGAATTAATCTTTAATTCTCAATCCCTTATATGTTTTTTTCTTGTTTTTGCCAATCCCAGTAAAAATAATTACTAATAATAGCCAGACACTGAAATTGCTCTGGAAATAGTTCACAAGAATAGTTGTAGCTCCTGTCATTGTTCCTCAATATTCCACTGTTTTTTTTTCAGGACTATTAGTGTTCCTAAGCCTTCTCTAAAGTTGTATTCAACCTTCTCATGTGGCAAAGATCTGATCCACAGTTCACTAGCTCTGGTGAAAATACAGAAGGAGTCTAGAGTCTGTTCTAAGTCTCTTGCATCCTTTTGTCATCCTCAGCAGATTGTTTTGTTCTTTTGGAACACAGGAGACATTTGCTGTCACAAACCCTGATTATTCAGGCCAAACATTTCCATACTGACTTAAGACTTGGGACCAGGATCTCACACTGAAGGAGTTGCCTACACTGAATCTTTATGCCAGATTTCCTTAGAAGTCACAGGATGCTGCTTGTGAGATTTATGCATAGGAGTGGCCTCAAAGTCCTTGTGTAATTCAGGTGAAGTTTTATTGTTTTTTTTCTCTATTAGCAACTGTTATATTTTTCTGTAACTGGCTTCTGGGGAAAAAAAAAAATAGTCTTATTAAGTGTGAAATATGTAATTTTTTCCTGTTTAATTCACAGGTCCATCATCCATTTTTTAAACATTATTTTTACTTACAACTGATTTGCATTTTTCCAAGTATAAAAAGATATACAGTGAAATTATACTAAGGAAGAATGGAGAAGATATTTTCTGGTTTGTTTGCCTGTTCACGACCTGCTTAAGCTGTTCATGACAGTGCCACTGCTTGCTCATGTGATTTGACTTGTTCTGGAGAATTTGCAGCAGGATTTGAAACAGGGATGTGTAAATACACACACAAATGTATATTTATGGAGAGGCTGACAATCCTGCCAACCTTGTGGCTCTCCAAAATGCTCTACCTCAATTTCCAAAAAATCCAGAGTTGCCCTAAGAGTCAGAGATCAATTGGCAACCCCACTGGAATGAACAAGTTTACTTTCCTATTCAGGATTTATTATTTTCTCACTTTTAACAGAAATATTAAAATTTCCCTTCATCACAGGATTTATGACTTCCTTGCTTGTATGATTGTCTGATGGTATTCAAAAGTGAGTTTTTAGAATTCTAGTGTTGACCCTTTTCCTACTGAAGTGAAAATTGTTAAACATCTGTGAAGCGTGCACCTGTGTTTATTATTTTATCCTATCTGTGGTTGGCTGGGATTTTTCATTCTGCTACTGTCTCTTCCCAATATCCTTCCAACTTCAGAGTTTATTTATTAGGGTGAGAGAAAAGTAAATGTCTTGGAAAAACCTCATAAGAGTGGGGCATGCTTATATAAAATTATCATCATCTTCCCTGTAGTTGAACCTGGGGAGCACATATATTTATTTGAATTTCAAATTGCGTTTTATATATATATATATATATATGTATACAAACACACACACACACACCCCCCTATATATATTGTATTTCCCTTACATATTCAATGTCATTATGTGCTTCTTTCCTTTTAGTGCATAAAGAAAACACATAGTTTTGCAGCTAAAATTTAGCCTAAAAATAAATATAATTCTATTGCTAGTTCCAGTTCAGATACTCACTGCAGCAAGCATGTTGCAGAGTTTTTTGTACCTTAGACTATCTAGATGGGAAATAGGGATTAAATGTTGTTAAACTTGTCTCTTGGGGCTATACAGAGACTTGTTATCTTCAGGAGATAGGCAAGAGATGCATGCGTTATTATCAACATAGGAATAAACCCACTATCTTCTTTGATTCAAAGTATATTGGGATATCTCCAATTCAGTCAATCTGGTAAAAAGGAGCATATTTCTTGAAGAATATCTGCCTGGACTTTGTGTGTTAAGTTTTACAACATTTATTACTTCCTAGTTAGTACCAGAATTCAGCAGCTGAAAGCTGTGATTCACAGAAAAAAACCCTCTGACCTCCTGTAATGAATGGTCAGCTCCCCTTTGGTCTCTGGGAGGGAAACATGGTGGGGCACTGAATATTTTGATAGCTAATATATTTGCTATTTAAAAACCAGTTTGGACATTAAAAGAAGTCTTTATGTAACAGATTTCATTCATCTGCCTAACACAGTAAGCTTTGATTTAGGCAATCAAGATTTTCTTTATATTTAATTGTGTACACTGTTTTTCATTCAGTCAATGAGTTGTCAGCTTTTAATGTATTTTTAAAGCCTCACGAGTAGATGAACTGAAGTGCTGTTAATTATCAATTAAATTTTCTCAGAGTAGATTGTAAAAAGTTCAGATGAACCCAATTAGGATGAATGCAGCTGCCTTCTGCACCTCTAGGCTCAATTATTTTAAAGTATATGATAGCACAGGAAAATAATCAAACTTTTCCTATCAATTATAAATGTGCTTCTTAAATGAGATGCTAAAAAATCAGAAATGCATAATTCAAAAGTGAAATTAATAGAAATATGTTACTGTCTGTTTGGCTTTTTACCTGCATGGTCAAGTGTTACTTTTACAAAAGAGATTATCTTGTGGATTTGTAGACCTTGTTTATATGTGATATTTTTGGTACTACCAGATGCTTGCTACAAAAATTCTACTACTGGATACTTGCTATAAATGCTGCACTTCTGCTAGCCAGTTATAATCGTGTCAGTATAAAGTTGGACGTTTATTTCAGCATTGGAATAATCAGGTCTCTCAGTTTCATAGGAACCTACAAAATTTCCGCTGTTCCATCATACCTTTTCATTTGCCTCAATCCTTTGATCAATAAATTTCCCCAGCATCACAAATGTACTTGATGTTTCAGAAGACCAGGCTGACCCAAGTTTATCATCTCAGCACATTAAGCTACTGAAAGAAGATGTGGAAGTAATTTCAAAAGAAGCTTAGCAAGAAGTGTGTAAATATTCTGCCCTCAAAAAAGAGAACAATTTTCTGAAAACAGGTGGTCAAAGCAATGAAGGATATGTGCTGATCAGGATCTTTGTCTTTGCTAAGAGACATGAGACAGAAATCTATTAAAAACTGAATTAGAACCCTATTTTGCCTTAAGACTGAAGAAATTGACAACTTTGGATAGGACTGAGTCTCCCCAGCCACTTTTGCTGGTCTTGACTAAAATAGCAACCACCTTATAGGTGGGTTTTTTCTCTGCTAGCTGCAATGAAAAGCCATTCAAATACCACACTGACAGGTGAAAGCACTTCAGTGATAGGACTCAGTGTATTCATGAGCAGTTCAAAATCCTTTATTTTTTAATATCCTTTCTCTTCCCCCTTGTTGTTTAGCTCACCTTCATATTTACAAATAACATCCTTCTCTTAAGATTTTCTATTCCTTTGGTTATCCCAGTAGCACTCACCTTTACCCATGCAGATTGAGGTTTTGTTCCTTTTAATAGGAGTGATCAGAGTAGTTTACTGTATTTCAGGGAAATGATGTGCAGAGTGATACTAATATTTCAGGTTGTGTACTGGAAGTATATCTTCCTGCATATTCTAGAATGACACTTACCTTTCTGTCAGCTGGTTTCTCTTTGTGATGTCTTCTGATCCACTTGTAAGGCTAACTTCTTTTTCATTCACTTCTGGCTGATGATCTTCCAGTTAATGACAAATTCTTGGTTTAACTCTTAAATGTGCACCATTGAGGATACTGTACTGTCACATTTAATCCTATTTCCATTACTCCATTCCTGTAGTCATTAATTTTTTGCATGTTTTCAGGAAGCAGATTAGGGCAAGGATTTATCAGTCTCCTTTACAGTTTTGATGGCGTCTTGTTGTTCCTGGACCTGCATCGGATTTATCTTTTAATGAAAATCTTAATCCTATATCATCTCTCATATTCTGTTCTCAAGGGTCTGCTTCTTACAAGCCTCCAACTCTCCTCTTTGTGCTCTATTTTTTTAAATTAAATTATTTTGCATTGAACATAACAGTTTTATTCCTAGAGAGTCTTTACATTTGTTAGCTGTAAATCAGTTTTCAGTTTAATGTTTGTACTGTACTGTGCACAACAGACATTTGCTTATGATAGGAGTGTATGTGACAAAATAAATATTAAAAAATATTGTATAATCACTAGCAAAATCTCCTTATCATAATAATACAGTATTAAGTCTAAACCATGCACAGTACATCTGTCTTATTCTAAATAAACACTTTTATACAAATTGTTTCAACACAACATGGAGACATCTTTTGTGTCAACCTTGAGATGCTGGACATGTTAATGCTCGCTGCCTATAGCCATAATATCAAAGAAAAGGGTCATTAGTAGAGTGGTAGTTGGTCTCAGCTTTGAATTCCAGTTTATTATGAGAAAAATATTCAGTTTTTATTGTTTTTTAGAAGTTTTAAAGAGTGGTGGTGATTTATATAAGTAACTTTTCTGTGAGTATGATTATTAGCATCCCTTTTTATTGTGGCACTAAAACATACTTGTTCCTCTTTAAAATGTTTTCTATAAGACAGTAGTGGTATATATTTGCCTGAGTCATATTATGATGCACTCTAAACTAAGAAAACGTATCTGATAACTTTCATGATGTAATTTCTAAGGCAAAGAAAAATATAAACCCTTTTAAACTCAGTCTTGTTACTCCCCCCAAAATAACCATAAAAGTATTAATGTCAGATAAAATATTTCCTACATCTCAGATAAAATTTAAAAAGAAGATTAAAAAATAAAAAGAATAAAAAGGAGCATGAATTTGAAAATTATCACTTTCTTTTCCTTTTATAAATTTGAGTAAAACGCCTGGTTCTTAATTCCTTCTGGAGACCAATTCCTCTCAACCCCCATACCTCTTTCCAGCTTCTTACTATTCACACAAGAAGCAGCTGCATATTATATAGGAAGACATGTTTTCAAAGGGAGATGGTTGTCTTGAAACTCTAGTTTGTGTGGTTGATCTTAGACATTTTTGGTTTCAAGAAAGCCAGTATTTTCACTCCAGTGGTTTTTGAAAGTCTGTCTCATGTGCCATCAAAAAAAGTGCATGCAAAACTATCTTTTCTGCTTAATCTAATTATTCATTCAATTTATTAATATATCTCCATTTTATTGTCTGCTCCCAGAAGTAAATATTTTCCAGAAACACATTATTCAACTTTCATCTCTACTTGTTACATTTGTGGGGGAGGAGCATATCAAACCAGAAAACCAGTCCACAAATTGGCTTTTAAAACCACATCTTATCATGCTTAGGCTTGATTTATAATGCTTGAAGACGAAAGGTCTGAGAAAATTTGAAAAAAAACCCCAAAAAAGTACAGCTAATAATGATAAGTAATCACTAAATGTATCCTTTCAATGTTTTCCTTGTTTACTTTATCATTTTAGCTAAGACTTGGAAAAGATACATAACCTAAACTCTGTGGTTTTACCACATTTTAAAAATGGTATAATTGTATTTTTCTAAAACAAAATACAAAATTCTGAAGAAATTATTAGTCCACTGAAGAACAAACAAACAATACTATGAAATCACAAACACCCCAAATAGATTTTATGTTTTTCAAAAGAAGTTGCTTTTATTGTGCTGTTCTTCTTTAAGCTGTTCAAGTGCATGCTGAGCAATTTGTCTCTGTAGCCATATGTTTTCTACCCACAGATAATGCATCACCATAACGATTCTCTTTTTGTGCTACCCTGAGTAGCTCTGCTCCCACCATCCACCCTGACTGAGATGTTTCCCATCTACCAAGCCTGTACAATTTTTACAGTGGCAACTCAGTCTTACTACATTTGTACCAATGTTCAGAAAGGACATCTAATCTCAGTGCAGAGTATCATTTTACAACAAAGTGACAAATTAAATCATACTTCTGGGGAGCTGTAGATCAGAATTAGCACTTCTACTTACAGAAAAGTGAGCAAGGACTAGAGTCTTTCATGTCTTTATTTTAAACATTACTTCACATGTACTTTGTGTTTCAGGAGTTGGCTCAAACCCATGCAAATATCTAACCACTCAAATAGGCACTTTACAGATAATTAGCATTGAACCTGTTTAAATTCTGAAAATACTTATTTACTTCTTTCTGAAACCAAAATATTGGTGATTTCTGAAGATGTTTGTGTTTTATTTATTTTAATTTTTTGGTTTTCTAGACATCTAGATTTTGGCCAAGGGTTTCTCATGTGCCCATATATTTACAACTAGGTGTACACCCCAGAAGCTTTCTTTCTCTCTGATATGTGGCCCCTATGATCTGAATTGCATATTCCATTATCTCACTTATGAAATTCATTTGAAAATTGCTTTGTGAACACACATCTATTTCTGCCTAAAAAGAGAACAAGAAGTGCTAATAAATTTATTATTTATTTTATAAATTAACAGTTAATGGAGTCCACCAATTTGTAAAAATCTAGGTTTTGTGTCATACTCTACTTTTTACATTTTTTTAAGTGACTTAGCCATCACATGATGCAAAAGGTACTAGTGAAAGGTATTTTAAATTTCTTTTTAAGTTGCTCTATTTTGCACAGTATAATTAAATACTTGCTGGGTCAAAGGAAAGAAAATACAGTAAGTAAAGCAACCACTAGGGAGAGAAGAACTGAATATTAGTGTCATTGAACACCTTACATAATAACTTTTAATGCTAAATACAACAGGGCAGCTCCTATCCTAGAATGGTCCTGTATTGTGCTAGTTACTGATAATTGCTTAGGATGTGGATGAACTTTCAAATTCCAGCAGGCACTGAAACAGGTGTTTTAATGCCAATGTTACTACATAAGAAACTGAGAGCATCAGAAAGTAGGTGACAGATTTCTTGAGAGCTCTACGAGACACGATTTTGACAAGTGAATAGCTTCTGGAAGTAGTTGAAATTGTGACACTCATATCCATTCAGACCTAAAGTGAGGCAACAGAAAATATGCTCTTCCACGAGACTGAAAAATTGCTCTTTGATTTGGATTCTCTTTCTGGCTAGCCTAAACACACCCGTGATCTTTGTGCTGCTTTGTGCAGATTTCTTTCTAAAATAGCTAAACTTGCACTGTAAAAAGAAAGTATGTACTTGAGGCTGTCAAAGTTACCAAGACAGCTAAATCATTGAGTAGAAGACAAATCTAAAGTATCAGAGGACTGCTTCTTCCCCTGTATCGCGTGGCTTGAATTTTGCGGGCACTTTGCACGTCACGCAGAGGACTTCAAGCTTCTAGAGATTTGAATTGTATTTAGTTAGTTTTCCTTCTTTACAGCTTCTTCTTCAGTAAATACTCTCTATATATGTATATATATATATGCCTATACACTGGAATGCTGCCTCTAAAATGGTTAAGATTAAATTAAGCTTATCTTTCTTCTTGAAAGGAAAAAATGAATTAAAAAAAACCCCAAAAAACAACAAACCAACCAACAGAAAAAAAAAATCCACAAAATATTCGGATAATATTTTACAACAATGAAGTCCAACATGAACTCTGAGAAACACATCTTTTCTGCATGCAAAACTGCTAAACAAGTCTACAACAATTATTGCTAAGATAATGAATGTTTAATATAGAGAATATACTAATTTTTTTATTACTGCAATTTATTATCAAGAATTTCCTTCTAAATCAGTTTTTGTCATACATTTACAAAGTCAACCTTCTAAAATTTTGCTTAAAACAAAACAATAAGGAACAAGTAAGTCCAATATTAAATATAATTTTAAACAATTTTTGTTTTATATTTCAAATTGTTTTCTCTACTGAATTTCAATTTTTAATCCTAGCTTACTGGTTAGAATTAAATGCCTTCAGCTCATCAAATTTAGATATTTCAAAATGTATACAAAATGAAGATAATACTATTGCAGCAGTAATGAATGAAATAGCACTAGGGTGGAAAACTATACCATTAAAAGTTTTATCTCACCATGACAGACCACAAGAAAAGATTACAGTGGGATTTTGGAGGGCTATAACTCAAGCAATAGTACAGAATGAAAGTTTGTAATTTATTAATAGTAAACTACACCAATCAGATTTGTCCAACAGTTGTGTGAATCCAAGTCTGAAAATAGACTGAAAATGTATTGGTAAGTCAAACTCTGCAATACATTTTGAGTAAAACCTTGGTTTTCCTAAAAGATTTATTTGAGAACAAGACTAACAACTTTAGTAAGACTTAACAGCTCCAGCCCCTGTATCTTTCTGCCAATGAAGAACAACGAAGTCATGTTTTAAGTGTGCCAAATTTGTCTATAAAAAATGCAAACCTCTTCATTAGAAATGGTACATTCTGCTTATGTTCGCAGGAGGTTAACTAGTTAAAATTCATCTGGAAAAGAGGATGACAACATTTGCTGATCCTTTCCTTCATAATACCAAGTGGAGGAGAGGGTAGGCAGACAAAGGATCTGAGGTGCTGTGAGCAGAAGGGACATAGCAATCAAAATACAAGGCTGAAGGGGGATTGCCAGAAGCACAAAGATGTAAATAAAGAAGTGCTTGTGCCACAGTCTTGTGAGGGAATTTCTTATTCTCTTCATGGGGGGTCAGCACACTTGAGTGCCCCTTGAAATGCCTGTACACTAATGCACACAGTCAGGAAAACAAACAGAAAGAACAAGGAGTCTGTGTGCAGTTACAGGATTATGACTTCGTTAAAACAGGGGAGATGTGGCGGGACAGTGTGATGAGTGAGTGATGAGCTGAGAGCTGCTGTGTTGGGAGCTGGTGGGCAGATCTACATAGATCATTCCTAATAGGAAAGGAGTAGTTGAGATCTTTGTCAGACTACATGAAGAAGTCCCATATTCCCAGTTGCTCATTCTTAGGCCTGACATGTCACTCTGGCATCTGCTAGAAAGACAACATAGCAAGGAAAAGCAAACTAGGTTTCTGAGCTGCACTGACAATAGTTTTCTGGCACAGGTGATCCAGGAATTAATAAGGAGTGGGGCACCTGATAATTACAAATATGGAAGGAGTGGTCAGGGATCCCCTTAATCAACAGAAAAAAATATAAAGTTCTGCTCCTCAAGAGAAATAACTTCATGCAATAATGCCTTATGGGGCCAACCGGCTGGAAAGCAGTTGTGTAGAAAAAAAAAATCTGGAGAATCTGGTGGAAAACAAATTAAGTAGGAGCCAAAAATGCGCCCTCATGACAAACCAGGTCAAGGGATCCTTGGCTGTAATTAGGCATGTTGCCAGCAAGTAGAGAGAGGTGATCTTTCCCAAATACTCATCTGTGTCCAGTGCTGGGCTCCTCAGCACCAGGGAGAAATGAAGCTACTGGAGAGAGCCAAGGGAAGGGCTACAGGGCAGGTTAAGGGACTGGAGCACCTTCCATAGGAAGACAGACTGAGAGAGCTGGGGCTGCTTAGCCTGGAGGAGGGTTAGAGGGAGCACCAGATGGAGGTCAGTCACTAACAGCATATTCCAGGGATCAAATACTGGCACCAATACTATTTAACACCTTCATTAATGACATGGGTGATGGGGAAGGGCTCATCCTGATCAGGTTTGATACAAAACCCGGAGAAATTGCTGTAATATACTAGATATGTGTGCTACCATTCAGAGGGACATAAACAGGCTGGAGAATTGAGCAAATAGGAATCTTTAGAAGTTCAACGAAATCTTTGGTTGACCTTGCTTGAACAGTGGGATTGCACTACATAGTCTCAAGAATTCCCTTCCAACCTCAAAAAAATATGTGATTTTGTGATTCAGTACTTGATGAGGCACATTCTGCATTTATTTTCACTGCTGTTGATAGGATATCATTAAGTGTCTAACCCCTAGAGTCATGCAATGAGCAAATGCCTCTGAGGGCTATGTACTATCCTGTATTTAGAAGAGATCATATCATAGGTTAACAATCTTTGACAAGGGCTGTAAAAAAATCAACTGCAAAAGGCTTTGAAACAGCTCACTAGAAAGGACAACTGACTAATTATAGCTCAAGAAAATTCTGCTATATAATTTCTAAGGTGATATTCCAAAGCTCAACAGAGTAATTTCCTTCACATCTATTGCCCTGGATCAGGCCCCTTTTGAATTAAAAAAAAATTAAAAAAATAAAAATCAGAGTATAAACTGCACAAATAAGAAAACATTTTAAAAATACAGAAAATATACCTCATATAACTTTTTTAACAAAAGAAATAAATCACATTATCGGGAATCTGGTAATGACAGACTTGCTATGGAACTTCTACTGGCTGGATCTTTTACAAACAGAAAACTAAGGACTAAGCATTGAATAAGCAATCTGGCTTCAAGAAATCCTGCCACATGCACTGCAGCTTGTTACCTCACCTGTGATGATAAAATTGTCTGAGGGTAAAGTGCACATTAAAACAGCCTGTGTCAAAATACTGCTCTTCTTATTTACTGTACTTGGAACATTTTTTAGCAATTTTTAAATTTAATTTTGGAAATGATGCCTCTAAGCTTTATTAGCTTTGCTATAAGACTGGAAAAGGCTATAAACTTCAGATGAGAAGAGGGAGGACAAAATGCCTGAGGAAGTGGGACTCTAATTTAGTTTTTGCTTCAAAACCAGAAAGAGTAATGAAATCCCAGCCTAAAGGCTGGATTTGTAAAGATTATTTAGGTGTCCGAAGGTATAGATAGATGCCTAGTGTGATATCAAAACCATTAAACATGAGTTTAGTGGGTGTTTCCAAAAATGAAGAGCCTATTTCAGTCTGTAATTGCCTAGGCACCTTTCAAACTAGATCTGAAGACTGAAAAGGGGCTCACAAAATAAGCAATACATCTTGTTCCCAAATCAGGTTATTGTTGAGTCTATGTCTAAAATCTCTTGTGCCTTGAGATGACTTGATCTTGGATGGAAGGAACATAAACATGACTTTTAGTTTGGTTTACATCAAATTATTACCAAATATATATTTTTTTAATGTATTTTGTCCTATGTGGATGCTTTTAAGTCCTGCTCCGTATCAGGAAAGAATTACTGAATTTGGCGTGCCCTCTTCCAGAGAAGTTTTCACTAGTTTAACTGAATTGCCTTGTAGAACACATAATTTGATTGAGTCAATGCAATATTATATGTAATTGTGAACCAGCAAAGATGTTTCCCTATGTTAATTCTGAAAGTAGTGACTAGTACTATCCTACCAGATCCTTTACACATGGGAGAGACATAAGGCTATACGTGGTTATGGAGATACTTAGACCCTTTCAGTCATAAGCAAATCTCAGGGAATGAAAAAAAAATATTCTTAGAGGACAGGCTTTGTACCTTTTGGATTCAGCTTGTATTCCTATTTTCTCAAATGCATGTGTGTACCTCTGAAGGACAGTCTGCTATTTGCCTGAGATCAAGTAGTAATCAGTTCACATATATGACTTAATGGAAGTTTGCTTCATTTATTGTGTGGGAATTATTAATGTATGTGAAGAAGAAAAGAGATTTTTTTTTTAAATCATTGAACCCGCATTCACTTTTGTTTACTGAGAGCATCTGTTCAATTTCTTCCATATTATCAAGTAGTCAATGAGAGAAAAAGCTATAAAATATGAAGGAAGTAAATGAAAATGACAAGGAAAACTTAGACCAGGTACCATGAAAAATGACTGACTAAATGATTTGAGGAAAAACCTCCCAGAGGAAGTCATGAAGGGTGCTAATCTAGAGATGTGCAAAATTAAACTGAAGAAAATTGGTTGTCGGCAAGTGTGCATTAGGGAATGCAGCGGAGAACTTAAGCACGCTACCAGATTTACAGTGAGGCACTACTGTTGAAACATGTTCCTGACCATAGAGCCTCAGGGTTAGCAAGCTCATGCATTAAAAGATTTAATTAGAGAATGTAATGGGGTAGTAAAGTTGATAGCCATTATTTTATATTTAAAAAAACAGACAAGTGGACTGCCTTACCAGCAGCAAAACTAAGAGTTTAAATCCATGTTTCCAGAACATCTTAATTACTCAGGCTTCCTCTGAATAGGAAAATAGTTTTTCAAAGCGCAAATTTAAAAATGTTGTGATCAAGGCGAAGATGAAGGAAATGAAAGAATTTTGTTGGCTAGTGGTTCTGATGCTTGAAAGCAGCAGAATTTTAGCTTTTCAAAGAAATACACACACACATACTTACATATATATATGCATGTGCTAAATTATATATAACATTACTGAATGCAAAGTGGAAGTGAAAACTGGCTTAAATCTTCTAAAATAAGTTTTTTCTTTTCACATTATTGCACTCCAATATGCATCACACCTCTCTCCCAAGAAATTGTTACTCTACCAAGCATTTAAAATTTGATGGTTGTGTTATAGCACAAAAATTCATAATGCATTTTAGAAATAGCAGTTGGAAGCAAAATTAATGTGATTTTGCTTCCTTTCTTTTTTCTTTGAAGTGGTTGCATGCTCTTTTTTTCCCAATTAGTTTTAAGTAATTCTGCTAGAAATAGCTGGGTTTTACTCATTATTTAGGCTACATCAATGCTATTATGTGTATTACCATGCTCTCAGAGCTTACTGCTAGGAGTACAGCAAACCATAAGGTTTTTTACTCTGCTTTTGTAGTTGTTCCTTGATTTCTCTGCATCTAGTGTGATTACTGTCTGGTGGAAATGTCCTAACTGCCTCCCTTACAGATCTAGACAGGACCACCTTATGAGTAGATTTTTTAACTTTTTCATTTGGTGGAATGGGGTAAAAGCAGAATTTTAGCAACATGACTATGAATCCATCTGAAATAATGTAGTGCTAATACTTCACCACCACAGTGATAGTAATGATATATGTAAACCTCTAAAGCAGAATATAGAATTACCTAAAGGCCAAGGAATGTAATTTCCATTCTCTGGCTTTATTGCAGGTGCTTAGAATTATCAGGTATTTTAATTTCTTTTAACTGGTGTTATATCACATAAGTGACATCTATTGATAAATTTTTTGAGCACATAATCATTAAAATTTTGTAATATTTTGGTTGTATAGATGTATTTCAAAAATGCGGTGAGTAGGCAGGAACTGTCCTTTTGACAAAGGTGAGTTTATCAGAACATCATCAGAACAATGTTATCAAGGAATTATTTCCACGGCTACATAGTGAAAATTGAGAAGTGAGTACTAATGAAGCTCAGAATGAAATTCAATATCTTCAAACAACAGTCATAAGCTGTCATGCAAAACTACCTGATGGTGCCTAAATATAAGGGATATCAGTTAGCCACATTTGATAAAGACATCTTACATACTCAAGCCCGGGAACGGGTATGCAGGTTGAGTTCTAGACTTTTCGAAACAGGAAAGCATACAGGCAGAAATAACAGTATTTCCTCAACAAGGCATCAGAGTATTGCCTTAGAGGTGACTTGAACAACACGAACTGTCAGAACATTTGGGGCTTTGATAAATGAGCCTTATATGCAGGAGCTAGAAACAATTTCCGCAACTGATAACATCAGATCTTTATTTCAAGTGCACCTCCAGTTGCAGTCTACATCCCTGCAGTGTGACCATTTTTCCTAATTAAGATTATCTCTCTGTCAGGCTGAACTTTATCTACATCAATTAACTTATTCAAATTGATTATGGAATAGGGCCTAGAAAGAATAACGTGGCACTCAGTGATATTTTCTTTCATATGTCTTTTTACACATGCCTTTGCCCTTTACTTTGAACTCTAAAGAAGTCTCAATGAATTGCAAATTCCACTCACCTCATTGAGACAAGTACCAGCATACAATGCTTTATCTGTGGGCAGAAGACATGATACAACATGGGCACTACTGCAAAACCAGTAATCAAAGTGCTAATACTTCCAGCTTTATTATGTTTTCCTCACATAGGCTCAAATTATACTGATACAGAGAGGCCTTTTTAACCTCAGTAGCACTGATGGATGTATGGAGAACAGCAGTTTTTGAGACTTACAGTACTCTAACCTGAATAACCTATCAGGCTCGTTCCGTCCATTAATATTAATTTCATTAGAGTTTATATAGTAAAAAAATTACCTGAAAAAATTGGCTTGAACAGTGAGAATAGCTTCGAATACTTCAAGGACGGACTTATACATGGAGAGACTTTATTTTCTTCAGAAATGTTTTTTCTCCCAAGCTACACCATTTACAAAGAGGGTGTTCACCAATTGCTTCACTGCTGCACATGCTCTGTTACAATGAAGAGCTGCTGTGTAACCAGGATGGTATTCTCCAACATTTTATTAGCAATCAATTGACTTACACCTTTGATACAGCACTTGCATTTTCAAATATCTTCATTCTTCTTAATCTTTCCAGAGCTATTTCAACTTCATGCCTAATATTTGATATTACTAATAGGTGTATGGAGACCCTGACATAAAAAGAAATTTGTTGAAAACGGCTCAAGTTTTGCTGCAATGAATGGCAGAGTTCTGACTAATCTCTGGTAACGTAGGAGAAAGCTTTTTGTACATGTGCTCTCCCTAGAACTAAGCCAAGTGAAAACAACTGTAAAACCCAAGCTGACAGTATTCTAGCATTGTGTTTCTCTGAGTTTTATGCTTGCTTGCTAAAAGACATGTGCCAAAGTGGGCATTAATTTCAAGTTCTGTAAAAACAACTTTCAAAGCATATCTGGCCTGGACTGCATGGTCATAGCCTCACACTTGGACGTTGCACTGAGGAAACTTGTCTTTTAATCCATCTGGAAAAAAATTATGAGGAAGTCTCCAAGGAGGAATAAATTGATGGACTTGTGTCAATGACACGAGCCTTTGTTTTGTTTTTCGGCAGATAGAATGAATTCTCAGACACAATGGGCTTAGGCTGGCTTGCTTGACTTTTCCTGTCCCTATCCTAAATAGCAGTTTTGACACTGCAGTACACTGCAGCAAGTGGTTCAGGATCATTTGTAATAATCAGTGATCACAACATGTTGCAACTTTAAAAAAGACTTCTCAGGTGATAATGCATTTTCAATTGAAGCAGTATTCAATCATTTTCAGAAACTGATATTAAAATTATTTACAGTTGGTCTTATATTTCTAAACAAAACCCAGTCTGTGTAGGCAAAATTATCTCTTTGCTGTTTTCTTGAGGGAGGTGTTAACTTACCCTCCAAAGACAGTTCCAGTTTTCTGAACACTTCTGTAGAAATTGCATTCTTATTTCAAGCGAGCTATACAGAAGCATTCTGATTTAAAAAAAAAAAAACTGTGTCAATATTATACTTCATTAATTTTGAAGTATTTGTGCAGGGGGAACACAACATTTTGGCTTTGATATAATGATGTGCAGTCCAGGAAAACGTTCTCTGCAAAAACCATATACAAATATATATAAACACTGGAAGCATATACTGCCTTCTTTTTTAGCCTACTCTACAGCTCACAAACCTGTGTGGCACCTTACTATGCAAGGTGCTTGTTCTATCTACCAATCATAACATAGATAAACCTATCAAAAATTAGTAACAGATGGTATATTTGATTCTTTATTTACTTTATCCTGTTTTACCCACTTTGAAATCAAGCAGATGTATTTTGAGAGTGTGTGGAAATGGACTGGTAATTTGAAGATATAAACAGCTGCATTTCTTCAAATTAAAAGATAAATATTAGCCAACCAGTTTATTTCCTGTCCTAGAAAACATTCTTATAAATGATGAAACCTTGCAAACTCACCTTCCTTGTATTAAAGAACTTTCTTTATTTTTTTTTTTTGTTACTGATCTTGGAAGTGAAAACAAAATTAGATCAATCAGTTTAACTTACGTTAAAGGCAAGAGACTTGGGGAAGATGTCATTCCAGAACAATGCCATATTAGGATGACATCTGTTGTATGCATTCAATGCTTTAACAATAAGTATAGAAGCATTCTTAGGGCACGCCCATAATAATGTTTCTCTATTTAGAAGGAAGAAAATATTAAATGCAGTATTGGAAAAATGCTTAGTAGGAGAATACATATTAAAAAACATTATTGCTGTTGAATACTTAATGACTATTTTTGCAAGAGCCAGAAGTGGAGTTTTACAGAACAATCATCAGGGCTTGCTCAGTGATTTTTATGTGTAGAGCACTAAGGATAAGGATGTCTAAACTGAAATGGCAACACTTAATTGTTTTTAACAAAAATGCTAGTAATCATATTGTTAAATTTATTACAGTACTGTGTGATTCTGGAAAATGTTTCTTTTCTGGAGCATGCCCTCCTATATATACATATATGACGTAAACTCTTTTCAAGTCTTATCCTTGGTATGTCCATCTAAAGTTTACCCTAGAGAGGAATGTCCATCTATTTACACTGAACTTTGAGAAGGATTGATTGACATGACGAATAATGCCAATTAGTGATTAATTCCAAATTAGTACCCTCCCTGTTAAGTACTGGTGAAAGTAGACTGAACTTCAACCATACCATTCAAATTTCACAGAATTAACCCTCACTACTCCTGGAGGTCATAACTTTCTTGCCAGGGCTTTCACTTCAACAAAAATCTCCATTGATTTCACTGGAATTCAAATAAAGGCAAAACTGGAAACTTTAGAGACCTTTAGCTTCCTTTGACAGGTTTTCTGTAACAGATGTCTCTCTTCTAAGTCTTCAGTCTCAGAAAATAAGAACATCATAAATATGTATTTTAGCTACCATATTTATAGAGCTGCTCACTTAGGCTGGTATTCATCACTTCAACTGTTACTGGTTTCTACATTAATTTTGGTCACCAGTACAGAGCAGTTTAGCACCTTCAAAGTAGACTGTCCACCAAACCACAGCAAGCTTCTGTGAACTTCATGGTTAGCCTGTGAGTAATAATATTGAGTGACATACAAATCTGCAGATAGAAGTGATAAAGTGATATACTTGCCTACATAGGGGCAAATTTGGCCAGCTCATTCACCGATGTGTCCTTTTTTATATCCACTTGAGCTTTGCTTAAACACATGAATTAAATATTTATTTTTTAAACATTTGTATATAGAATATGCATGTTCAGTTAAAATCAAAATTAGCGTTTTTCATCAGGAGTTCTGCTTGAACATAATGTAGACAAATGCATATTAGCAAGAGTAGACATATAAACCCACGGATGCCAGGAACTCTACTAGGCCCACTGATGCTGGGAGCAAAATTAATCTAATTTCTCACTTGAAATTATACTTAGTGATGGCACTCCATTACTTGCCTTGATGATCTACAATAATGATAAAATTAATGCATTAGTCACATGCAATCAAATTGGCTCCCAGTAAGTAACGCAGTCTGATTAGGAACAACCTTTGTTTCAAATTTTTTCTTTTTTCATTGTACCACAAGTGATGTCATGCGACTGGGAGGAAAAAATGAACTGAATTTTAGAGGGCAAATTGATTATAACAAGACATCTGAAAACACTTTTTTAAAAATCGGAATAAATTTCTGTGAGGTTTGATTTTATTGAGAGGGTATGACTAAGAATTCAGTGAAAAATACTCTTGTTCTTTGAAGCATTATAATCAAAAGTAAAATATTTTCTTATTTTTGTAAACCTATCTGTATGATATACTTGTGGAGTCCTGTGACTTTCGTAAAATCACACTGTTACAGCTTCTTCAATCTTCTCTACATCCCACAGTCTGCAACTGCTCATGTTTACATGTGTTTGTGTGGTAGTATAAAGTTTGAAGACAATATCACAGGACACCAACTCCTTTAACTGAAATGAAGGAAAATTGCAAAATAAATCACTTTATACAAATTGGATGCAAATTATTTAGTACTTCGAGCTATATTGTCTTACAGATATGTATAGAATTAAAATGTTCACGTAAACAGATACAAAGTCTAGCAAAAATATCCCTGATGTTTCCATCAACTGTCATGTAAAAAGAGGTTCTCAAACATGGCCCTCTCTGTTTACATTTTACATTATCAAGCTCAAAACTCTCGAAGCTCCAATCTGAATTTAAAATCAGCATGCACAGCAGAAAGTGAAATGTTTCAATGATGTGTGTTACATCCTCTGAAAGAGGAATAATGTATTGTGCCAAGAATAGCTGCTGCCAGGTAAGGCTATTATAGCATTTCAAAACTCTGGAATTTGACACATTTCCAAGTAAGCTTTTAGAAGTGAAAACAAGTAGCTGATTTTAAAGTGATATTTACTTTTTATCAATACATTAGAGTAAAAATATTAGTGTTAATTCTTCCCCCCTACCACCAAGAACACACTTTATTAAGAGCTCATATTAAGTAACAAAGAACTCTCATTAAGGAAAACACTTAGGAAAATATATTGAAAAACTGAGATACAACTTCATATTATTTCAAAGATACAAATATGAAGTCTGATTATCCTAATGTTTTTGCTTAAAGCTATCTTCATCATCATAATTTTTTCAGTAACATGAAGGTTTATTGAGACACTTTGCAGCATTGAGTGCAACATAAGTGAAGATAATACTATCATTTTACTTATTTTCATTTATGTATCCAGATTACAGGCTAATGTCCCCTGATATATAGTAAGAGCTTTGAAAACATCCGGCTTTCTTGTGCATGCTTTATCTTAATAAATTTATAAAATTTTATAAAAATAACTAAATAAAATGCTCATTCTTGTTGAGTAGTTGCATACTGTAATTCTTTGATTTTATTTTTACTACTGACATTTAATTGAATTCCAATGACATCAAAACTAACTCAGCAGTATCACAGTACTTTCCTGTAGTATATTCACTGATTATTTAACAATCATTAAACTGCAAACAGTTTAAAAAAACAAGCTGATATGCAAAAATTGAGTATAAGAATTTTAAATTGACAGTGCTGAGAAGGGACTACTAACATATAATAATTATACATAATTATTATACATTACAATAACTAACATAAAATAATTATAGGAACATTTTGAGAGAAAATGCACTATGAAATATAAAATGCTTCAGAAAAAATCCGCAATTTGCATTTAAAAAAAAAAGTTCTGAAACCCTGAACTATGTTACTAACACGTAGCGCACAATAATAACTGTGACGGTCACATAATCATACCCTAGGAGTGTCATAAGTTCTCACTATAAGCCTGCCTGCTGGAAATATTTTGCACAAAGGAAGAGAGACATCTCCAGAAGGAACAATAAAGATGATTAATCTGGCAGACAAACTACTGAGTGGTTTCAACAGCTTCATGTGACTCAAATTGCCTTGTTGATTTAAGACAGTAACTATGTGCTTAGCACACTTCCTTTACCAAGAAGGGATAACAGTTAATACACCACAAACAGAATCAATATTGAAGAATTTTTTAATATACAGAAATTCATACAAATTATCACTGCTTGAAGTGCCATATGAGGCCATCACCGAGAACCACAACTGGATTATATACTTCCTCAACCAAATGAAAAATGATTTCAGGGTAATGGGTTAGGATATGAAGAATTTTAAATACCAAATATTTTAAAACAAAATGTAGCATGAAACAGAAACAGCAAACATAATTATACTATCCTGTGCAGAAAACAAATGGATCTCCATGTTCAGAGTTAGCTACCAATTGGCTTATATATGATATTATACCCTTCTGACACTTAGGGTACTCCTCTTCTAAGGTCAGGCAGTTCTCCTGAAATGAAGTTACTAAAACAAAGACAAAACAGGGAAATTCAGCCTTTTCTTTTGCCTGAGAAGGTTTGTTTCACATATATTGGTGACTGTTATGGCAGATTTTGGCATCTTGATTGTCTTAAGACCTACACCACTTATCGCTTGGTAACCTTATCCTTGTATTCAGAAGAAGCATTGCTAAACTGTAAATCATTGTCACCAGTTCTCAGACACAAGCACAGGACAAGTGAGTTGCATAGAACCAGTGCATGTGAGACATCCTGCTTTGCTGTATTCTGCTGTGTCCTTGTGTGGCAAGACCTCCTAAACACTAATCAACTCACATTTGCCCTTTTAAAAAAGTAATAGAATTGGAATAAATACATAGACCTACCTTTGTTATTCCCCATTATCATCCTTGACTAGTTTTCATGAAACAGATTTTTTTTTTTCAGAAAACGAGAAGGCAAACCAGGTGTTAGATTATTTATGTTTGACAAAGTCATATCATTTAAATAATTAAAACTAATTTGTGTTGAGAGCTACAGTTGCATTTTTATTAGAGAAACAAGTACAAATAGGCATCACTACAGAGCTGTTTATTCAATAATGAGATTAAATGAAATGGATTTTGTAGTCTCAATACTTTGATTAATGTGGCAATTGGAACTTCTGTGCCCTAACAATGTGGAAACAGCTGCTTACCCACTATAAATCTGTAAAACTTTTTTTTTTTCTTTAAAGCTAGACATTTTAAATTATCCCTAAAAATATATTGTAAGCAAAATACTGAATTCTTTCATTTAAACAGTATTTGCATTATAAGCCTGAAATTATACTATTTTTAAATTTAATCACAAAAACATTTTATTTACAAATAGCAGTATATATGTTTATATGTAATGTAAACCTTCCTGCATTTCTTTTTGCTTATATAATATAGAGGTTATTGTATTAATCTGTATAGAAAATATACTTTACTTTTAAAATAATAAATTCTAAATTAATTATTCTACGATAGGGAAGTACAATTTTAAGACAAAAATATATGAACATAACTACAAGCAGAAGGTGCTGTGTGTAAAATTGCCTGCCAGGAACCAGTTAAAGCAGCACAGTACTTACCCCTTGAACAAAAGGCACCAACATGTAATTTCAAGAAATTATTATAGACTATTAAACTATTGAGGAAAAAAAAGATGCAAAACTTCTGGAAGCAAACATATTTATAGAACTATATAGTGTATATTGTTCTCTTTTAATTAAAGATTTTTCAACCATTTTTATTAGAGATGCAGCATATTATATGTACAGGGACTGCATTGCACCAGACAGGGACACGCTAAGCCATGTTATTCTTGCATTTAAAAAATGCCATTTGAATCTCCATCACTTATAGAATAAACCAGTCTCAGTGAATCTGTGGTAAACAGT